>NC_059409.1:16870048-16897548 GCF_905220565.1 Melitaea cinxia
AGAAGGGAAGGGTCAGGGTTAGGGAGGGATAGAGGTGGTGGGTCCCGGCTGGGCCCTTGGTCGACAGGCGGAAGCCAGTGCGACTGTGGACTCGGGACTCACGCGGGTCCCAGCCAGTAGCACTCCCTCTAGTACCACTAATTGTAGTTCGCACCGTTTGCCACACCAGCTTTTTGAACGACTGTCCTTGCATAAGATAAAAAGTTCTTCCTGTGGCGATCATCCTCGATGATTATGGGCAAGTTGTGCTTCTCAATGTTGGTGTCTATCTCGTTTTCTATGTTATATCTTAATATATTAAACCTCGGGCAGTCGAGTAGTATGTGTTCCACCGTTTCCTCGGTTTGGTCGTCACATACGCAATAAGGTGTGCTGCAAATTTTTCTCTTGTAGAGGTACGACCTAAATCCTCCGTGTCCGGTGAATAGTTGGGCTAAGCAGTTGTCCATTCTGATCTTTTTGATTATTTTGTGGGCCTTTCTTACATCGGGGAAGAACATCCTTGTTGTTCCGCCCGCGGCAGCTTCCTCGTATCTTGCCTGCCATTCTAAGATTGTCGCATCCCTCAGAATTCTTTTGGCGTGAGAGAGCGGGAACAGATCGTATGCATGTCTGCCTTTTAGTTTTGTTGCAGCTTCCTTGGCTAATTCGTCCGCTCTCTCATTGCCAGGGATCGTATCGTGTGCCTTAACCCAATACAAGCTTATGTTTCCCCCAGTGGCTGTGAGATCTGTGATTTTTTCCCGAATTTTTTGGGCTATGGGGTTCAGACCGTTCGGGTCGGCCAGGCACATCAGTGCCGACTTCGAATCACTAAGCACTGCTGCTGTTGCGAGGGACTTCTTTGCTATCATGAGCTTGAGGGCTCGGTAAATGGCCACCATCTCCGCCTGGAACACACTGCAGTAGTCCGGCAGCGAGAACTTTGCATGTCCCGTTTCCCTGCCGTCCTGCCAGTATGTCACCGCGCCACCCACTTTGCCCTCAAGCTTACTCCCGTCGGTGTAGATTTGCGTTTCGTGTATATCTATCTTCTCTAATTCGGCCCGTCCATTGATGTCGTCGAACTTGATCTTCTCCCGGAGAGCGGGGTGAGGAAGAAGGAATGGGCTCGCCCTCATTTCTAGCTCTCTACCAGGGAGAGTTGGCAGAGGCTTACCCCTTTTCACTAGATAGAGCTCCCTTTGCTCCACGGCTCTAAAGTCTAGGGGGAGAATACCCGACAAAATGCATCCAGACATTAGGGAGGAAGTGCGATGTGATTTGCTAATTAAGTTGGCAAAAAGTCTGGCGATTTTGTCGAGTCTGGTTCTGACTTGCTTGCGGTGGGCGCTCATGCCCCAGACATTAGACCCGTACAGCAGTATGGGTTCAATCACCGCTATATAAATTGTTTTAATTATGTCCGGGTTTAGGCCCCATTGGGCTCTAGCCGCTCTGCTCACAGCTTTATAGATGTTAATTGCCTTGGAAGTTGTTTGCTCTATGTGTTTAAGAAAATTTAAGTTTTTATCTATTGTGAGCCCCAGTATTTTGATATCCGGTGTGAAGATTATCTCGGTGTTGTTTATTTTGATTTTAGGTTCCTCGTACTTCAGTTTCCTGGTCAATATGATAGCCTGTGTCTTGCCTGCTGAGAATTTCAACTTATTGTGCTGTCCCCATATGGTGACGAACTCTAACGCTGGATTTAATTTATTTTCTAGTTCGGCCCCTGTGTGCCCCTTCGCGACCAACAATAAGTCGTCTGCGAAGGCCTGGATGTGCACGTCAGATTCGTCCATAGCTGTGAGCAAGGGGTTCAGTAGCAGGTTCCACAGTAGTGGTCCTGCGGTTGACCCCTGGATGCACCCTTTGTTTGTTTCCTTCGTCGCAGTGGCCCCCGCGTATTTAACCTCGATCGTTCTTTCTGACAAATAATGTTTTGTTAAGTTGTAAAGCGATTTGTCGATATTTGCTCTTTTTAATTCTTGTAGAATAGCAGGCCACCATGCGTTGTCAAATGCACCCTCGATATCCAGGGAGACCACTGCGACGATGAGCTTCTCCTGGATTCCCCTTCTGATAAGTTCAGCAGCGTCGTAAAGGGCGTCCTCGGTGCTCCTCTGCGGCAGGAACCCATACTGTCTTGGGCTTATATGCCCATTGCGCCCCAACTCCCAGAGCATTCTGCTGGCCATCATCTTTTCCAGACTCTTTCCCAAAACCGGGAGCAGCCCTATGGGTCTGTAGGATTTAGGGGTCTGATAATCTGCTTTCCCCGGTTTTGGGATAATCTTGATTCTGGCTCTTTTCCAAATTCGGGGGAAGACGCTCGCCTGGAGGCACCTGTTATATATAGCCAATAATATGTCAGGTTCAGCCCTGTAGGCTCTCTCGCAGATGTCTGAAGTGAGGCCGTCCACTCCAGGTGCCTTCTTTGGGTTCATGTTAGCCCAGACTGTTTCCAGCTCCGTGCTGGTGAATGGTACCGGAATACAGTCCGAAACAATTTCCTCCGCAATGTGCCTTCTCAGCTTAGCCTGTTGACCGGTGTCTGCGCCTATGTCGTCGCCCGGAAAGAAGGTCTCCGCCAACAGGAGGGCCGAGGATTCAGGGTTCAGGGTTTTGGTGGGATCGGTGGGAGACCTGAGTAGTTTGTCGCCCTCCCTTTTTGATGAGTGTCTAATAACCCTAAAAATCCCGTCCCACATTGACTCGCGCTCCTGCTTTGTGCAGAACGACTTCCAACTCTGAGTGATGGCCGCCTCTATACTCTCCTTATAGATCCTCTTCTTAAGCTTTAAGTCTTCTATTAGTGCTGTTCTCCTTGCAGGGTTTGCGTGTTTGATCCTCCTTTTAATGCGTTTTATATTTATTTTCATCGCATCAAGTTCCGGGTTCCACCATTTGTTCTTGTTTTGTTTCTTCTCCCTATTTATAGGAGGTATTGCCTCCTTGCAGGCCTCGGTGATAGCGTCCTGGTACTCACGAACCAGGTCCTCGATTTGGTCAGCAGATGCAGCGTCTTGTACGGTGTGTATGTTAATGTTGCGCCTATCTAGGGCGCCGACGAGGGCCACGCGGAAAGAAGGCCAGTTTGCTTTTTTGGTGTTATATATTTTGGTCGAAGGGTCTGGGATGTAAGTATGGTCGGCGTCTAGTTTTATGCTGTACTCTATTTTTCGGTGATCGGTGAGCACCGCGGAGTCCTCGTCGACGCGCCAGTCGGTGATTCTCGGCAGGAGGTCGGGGGAGCAGGCCGTGACATCCACTATGCTGGTGTAGAGTCTTGTACCCCGGTGCGTGTAGAAAGTTGGTGTATTTCCAGCATTGAGCACATGCAGGTCTAACTGTGCGAGTAGCTGCATAAAATCTGCTCCCCTTTCGTCCTCTTCTTCGCAACCCCACCACATGCTCTTGGCGTTGGTGTCTCCCGCCAGTACAAGTTTATCCTCTTTGATGTCGTTAGAGATGGCAGCGATGCGGTCGAGGTGCGGTCCGATGTCTTTATCGCCCTCGAGGTAGATGTTTATTATGCACGTGCTGAAGTTGTTTAGGGACGCTTTGAACGCTACGATGTTGCCACTTTGGTGAGAATGGTCTTCTGTAATAATGATATTTTTGTCCAGTATCACAGCGGCCGACTTGACAGGGTTTGTCGAGTCGGCCCCTGTCCACTGAACGACTCTGTGGTTGGAGGTGACATATCCTTTCGCGCCGACATAGGGTTCTTGCAGCAGGAGAATTGAGGTGTTGCTGGTCTCGGCCTCTGCGATGGCCTCCCTGGTGGCCGCGTATCCTCTTCCCAAGTTGACCTGGACTATTTTTATGGCAAGTGGGCCCGGTGCTTTAGCAGTCGTAATTTATTGAGGATCTGGCAATCCGGTCCCACTTGCGCCATTCCGGGCAGTCGGAACTATAAGCGGGGTGGTTTGTGATGGTTCCTCGCGCCGCAACGCAGTTGCCACATGTGGGTTCGCTGGTATCCCTTTTACACTGGCGGGTGTCGTGCTTTTGACCGCAGTATCCACAGGTGGATTCCGCATCGCAATCGCGAGCCAGGTGTCCAAATTTCAAACACTTAAAACACTGGACAACCGGGGACTGGTCTGTGGCTATGACACTTTGGAAGCCGATCTTCACTTTCTGGTCTACTAGTGTCTTCCATACTTGCGGGTCCACCTCCAGAATAACCCCACAGGTTTCGGGCTTCCTCGTCTTTGTTCTTCTGAGGACCCTGACTTTTTTGGATTCCTCCGGGATGTTCTGGAGGGCTTTTGAATTTTGTGTTATTACTGCTTTTTCAATTTGATCGTTAGATAGGTCGTTTATTACCCCGTGCAGCCTCAGTTGGGGGTTTTTAGGTTTCGGCTGGGTGACTGTCAGCGAATCCGTGTGCTTTCTAAGTGCGGTCCCTAAAATCTTCCGGTCAGGTTCACTATCGCATCCGATGACCACCTTCCTGTTCCTTGTTCCCCGCATCTGACTTACCCCTATCCCAAGATCTATAATATTTACTGTAGACTTAATTTCCTTTACAACTTCGGCGCTAGTGTGTCTAGGATCCTTGGACTCGACTACCAGGGAGTATCGAGGTGTGGCCGCCACCCTCGCGTACGTGGGTGCCTCGACTAGTTGTTGTTTTGTGCCCTGCCGACCAGGATAGTCCAAGGATGGTTTACCCGCATAGGTGTGTCCGGCGGCGTGGGCGTCCCTTGTACCTGGGAGTTCTCGTTGCTGGGTCAGCCGGTTTGATGATGTTAGGTCATGAGCTAGATTCTCGACTGCCATACGTATTGGTGCAGCAATTTCCGCCACCATGTCCACAGATCTACGGATCTCCTTTCTGGCCTCCTCCACACCAGCCCCGGCCATCAGACATGGTTCCATTAGTTGTTGAACGCTAGAGTCCATCTTACTTATGCCGGCTCTTATTTCCGCCTTGATAGGCTCCAGGTCCACCAATGGGCCGTGGGTGGAGGTCTGCGCGGACGATGGTCCTCCTCCCTCCCGGACCTCCCTCTTTAAGGTGTCTAATTCTCTCATGATAATGTCGACTCTTGTGTCCAGGGCCTCCTCTATACGCGCCAGTTGGTCATCAGCTCTGTTGGGGTGCGGTCTGTTCTTAGGGGAAGTGATCTCTATTGTGCGCCTAAGGCAGTCAATCTGGTTTGACACCGAGTTCATCGTGGTGTGAAGTTTTTGGATCTCGACCCTGATGTTCTTGATCTTTTCCTCTCTCGCCGAATCCGCCCTTAGGTCTGGCTCGCCCTGTCGTCCCTCCTCTAAGACCCTCTCGAGCCGCCCGATGGCTTTGGCGGCCTCGTGAATGTCCTGGAAAGGACCGGCGGTCTCGTAGTTAAGCCATTTTTGTACCTGGTTTATGGCCGTCTGGTTCCGCTCGAGGTCCTCCGTGGCTTTGGCCAGTTGCTCGGCCAGCGTCTTCCTCATCGCCGCCATTTCAGTGGCGTGTGCCCTTTCAGCCCGTATCAATTCATGGGCATGTCTACTCCTTTCCTTCTCCAGGCTGCACTTATGGCGCGACCTGGAGTCGGAGAGGGCCAGCACAGTCTCATAGAGTGACTGGAGGCACTCCGTGGCGGTGGCTTTGTTTTCCCTCCTCATATTTCCAGCCTCCTCCAGCGCGGTTTTGCCCCTCTGGAGCAGCTCAGTGGCGTATCGTGTGGCTTCGTCCATATGGGCCCCGTGGCCCCGTATGTGGGAGGGCAGCAAGCTATCCCGGCTGCAGTGCGAGGTGTCAGATGCCTACGACAAACGGTCTTCGGTGTCGGTGACCGTGCTCCCTATGGTGCCGGGCAGATCGAATGTCTCCAGGAGGGGGTCGTGATCTAGTATGTTCACATCAGGAGACCTGAGGAGCTCGCTCTCAGAGAGAGTGACCTGTCTCGAGGCCTTCCTCAAGACTTTCTCTCTGAGAGACCCCTTGGATTTAGCTGAGGCATTCGACGGGCTCCTAGCGCTGGTCTTCTGGCTGCGCGGCGCCTCCGCTGCTCCAGTTTTTCGTTGGGGGTCGAGCGTCGTTTTCCCCGGGCATTTTGGCGCCTGTGCGCTAGAAGGGCCCGGTTCGGCCGAATTTCCCGCCGCAGGTTTACGAGAAGGGATGGTGGGAGGTTTATCCGCCATTTTAGGTGCTTTTAGGAAAATGGATGCTTAAAACGGAAAGGAGGTATGCCGAGATGTTAACGCTATACTAATTCTAGCTCAAATCAATCGAAAGTTGAGAAAACTCTACCTTTTTGTAAGCGACTCTACGTAGAGTCTCGCGACCGGGATGAAAAGGAAGCCCTTGAAGAGGGACGGTCACTGGAGAAAACCGCGTCTCTCTACGACCAGCGGTTCCCGAGATATCTTATCTTCTATTTTCCTTCTTAATCGGCACCGAAAGCCAGAACTACTTCTTTAAAAAATAGAAATTCGATATTTCGGGAACCGCTGATCGCAGAAACCCGTGCGACGGCTCTCCGTTCTGGTCTCGAGCTGCTTCGTCCGCTCCCGGTCCAAAAAACAGGATCGGGAGGTTGACTCTACGCAGAGCCGCTCAGTGTCTCAAGACACAGGTCTCAACTCTACAATGACTCCGTCGAAAACCCCGAGCCAATGCGATCGAAAATGACGGAGTTATGACCGTTTTAAATTTTTCAAAATGGCGACCAATATGGCCGCCAAGAAATTCAAAGTTTCCTAACTCGGCCCCCGTTACCCGAAATGCCCCGTGTTTGGGGTCAAATAAAAGGTCTTTCTAAGATCTATAAGACTATGCTATAAATAAAATTTTAAAACCACCCCCCGATTTTTGGGGGTGAAAAAACTACTATTTTTACACTAAAATTAATATTATAATTATAAAAAATGGTATAAAAATTCTGTAAAAAATTAGGGCTACTATGTACACTTATATCTAACTTATGAAATAACTTCCGAAGAGATCCAACCGCGGGGAGCACCCCCTCGTGCTCACCCTTAACTTAAAAAATTTATAACTTAAAAACTACTTATCAGAAAATTTTGAAATTTGGTACGTACGTTGGCCTAATTGAGACAAATAAAATTTAATAAAATTTTGGGGGGGTCGTCGCTTTACTTTTAGAATAAAACTTAACTGAAAAGTGACGAAATATTCAAAATTGGATATCTTCGGATGTACTTAACTTTTTGAAAAGCAGTAAACGCCGTTGCAACCGCCTCGCTGCGCCGCGTCGTTTGATGTATGACACTTCCCCCTAGCGCTTCGGGAAGTGGGAGCACGTGGAAACGTGACACCTGGTTTTTTGCCAATAACTCCGCGCTCATGCGCGAGAAAAATCCATAGCAGGTGTCAGATGAAAGGTCTTAATAAGGCCTTTCAGGTGGTATATTAAAATTTATATGTTGTCGCTTTAGTTTACGCAGCGTTCACGTTACAACTTTTTCGTTGCGGCTAATTTGTAGTTTTTCACTTATAACTTTTTTAATCTATTGTTTTACACTAAACTCTTTAATTATCTATTTAGAACTAAGCTCCACACAACTTTTGATATATAGATCGTCAAGAACAATCCAAAAATCACAATGTTATTATCTCCACAAAGTTATCTTTATGCGGTTTTTGCACGTGTTTGTAAATTTACACTGTTTTTCCACTTTTTACACTAGTTATAGGAATTTTTCGGTGAAACAAATTACACCACCGGGTGGGGCGCGTCGAGACGCAACTTTTGATACGTAGCACTTCGTTCTACGATGCGAAAAACCAACTTAAATCGATTTTTAAAGATTAAAAATACGCGAGACCTAATACTATTAAAGATTAAAAATTCAGTAAGAGTCTGAATCCCCTCCGAGCCCCCCCTACCGGAGGGTGTCCATGACGGATTTTCCCCACGTTAAAAAAAAAAAAAAAAAAAGGTTAGGTTAGGTTAGGTTAGGTTAGGTTAGGTTAGGTTAGGTTAGGTTAGGTTAGGTTCCCAGTGCCCCAGGCCTTTGGAGCCCAGGCCCCGGACTTAGGTCTGGGACCTGGGCTCCAAGGGGAGGAGTTGCTGGACTTCTACTGGGCGCGTCCCCCGGGTGGCGGATAGGGGAAGCCGCCTGCGGTTTCACGACTGCGGGCGGTAGGGGTCTTCGGACCCCCGCGGACCAAAACCAGACGAGGCGCTACCGGGACCAGAGCGGCACTCAGGTGCCGTTCTGGTCTTGTGAGCGCGGGTGTGTTGGCGCGGAGGCGCGGAGTTGTGCGTGGCGCTGAGACGGCGCGGAGACGTGGGGGCGGGTTTTTCCTTCCCCCACACGGTGGACGGGGCGGGCGGGTTAGCCGTGGGCTCGCCCGCCCTGTAGCGCTAAGGCGCGGTGTGCGGTGTGCTGGCTGGGTTGTACTGGCTCCCTGGAGCTTTGCTCGGTTGCTGGTGCAATCCGGCAGACCGGATGCGTGAGGGCCGGGCTGTGCCGGCTCCCTGGAGCTTTGGCTCGGTTGTCGGTGCAGTTCGGCGGACCCGTGGGGTAGTTGCCGGGTCGCGCTGGGCTCCCTGGAGCTTGCTCGGTTGTTCGGTGCGATCCGGCGTTGGAGGTGAGGCTTTCGCCTAGCCGGGAGGGGCAGGACGGGTGGGTCCGGGGGGCCTGGCTCGCCCATCCTGTAGCGCAGGGGCGCGGTGTGCTGGCCGGTTTGTGCTGGCTCCCTGGAGCTTTGCTCGGTTGCTGGTGCAATCCGGCAGACCGGATGCGTGAGGGCCGGGCTGTGCTGGCTCCCTGGAGCTTTTAGCTCGGTTATCAGTGCAGTCCGGCGGACCCGTGGGGTAGTTGCTGGGTCGCGCTGGGCTCCCTGGAGCTTGCTCGGTTGCTCGGTGCGATCCGGCGTTGGAGGACGGGCGGTCCTGGCCCCCAACGCTATTTTCCGGCGTTGGAGGTCAGGCCTGCCTGGCTTGGAGAGGGGACGCTCCTGGACATGTGTCCCCATTCTGCAGACGGTAGACTGGTCTGGTTGAGCGTCCCCTGCGTGGGGGTGGCCGGCCGGAGGGACAGTAAGACCTTCGGCCGGCTTGAGACCGCACGCGCGAGACGTGGGAGCGCTCTCGGTGCCTGGGAGCGCTCTACAATCGGAGGCGGCCTGTCCTGCACCCGCAGGCTGGCCCACCGTCCGGGGCGTCATGGCGAATACTTTTAAGTGGTCCCGTGGCGCCCCACCAGGACGACGAGGGCACCGCTGGTTTTTACTGAGTAGTCCGGCATTGCACTTTCCGCCGGGAGTCTCAGACTTCCGTCGCCTTCGGGTGGCGGGGGTGCGTAAATGCATTTTCCAGCGTAAAAAAAAAAAAAAAAAAAAAAAAAAAAAAAAAAAAAAAAAAAAGGTTAGGTTCCCAGGCCTTTGGAGCCCAGGCCCCGGACTTAGGTCTGGGACCTGGGCTCCAAGGGGAGGAGTTGCTGGACTTCTACTGGGCGCGTCCCCCGGGTGGCGGATAGGGGAAGCCGCCTGCGGTTTCACGACTGCGGGCGGTAGGGGTCTTCGGACCCCCGCGGACCAAAACCAGACGAGGCGCTACCGGGACCAGAGCGGCACTCAGGTGCCGTTCTGGTCTTGTGAGCGCGGTTGTGTTGGCGCGTAGGCGCGGAGGTGTGCGTGGCGCTGAGACGGCGCGGAGACGTGGGGGCGGGTTTTTCCTTCCCCCACACGGTGGACGGGGCGGGCGGGTTAGCCGTGGGCTCGCCCGCCCTGTAGCGCTAAGGCGCGGTGTGCGGTGTGCTGGCTGGGTTGTACTGGCTCCCTGGAGCTTTGCTCGGTTGCTGGTGCAATCCGGCAGACCGGATGCGTGAGGGCCGGGCTGTGCTGGCTCCCTGGAGCTTTGGCTCGGTTGTCGGTGCAGTTCGGCGGACCCGTGGGGTAGTTGCCGGGTCGCGCTGGGCTCCCTGGAGCTTGCTCGGTTGTTCGGTGCGATCCGGCGTTGGAGGTGAGGCTTTCGCCTAGCCGGGAGGGGCAGGACGGGTGGGTCCGGGGGGCCTGGCTCGCCCGTCCTGTAGCGCAGGGGCGTGGTGTGCTGGCCGGGTTGTGCTGGCTCCCTGGAGCTTTGCTCGGTTGCTGGTGCAATCCGGCAGACCGGATGCGTGAGGGCCGGGCTGTGCTGGCTCCCTGGAGCTTTGACTCGGTTGTCGGTGCAGTTCGGCGGACCCGTGGGGTAGTTGCCGGGTCGCGCTGGGCTCCCTGGAGCTTGCTCGGTTGTTCGGTGCGATCCGGCGTTGGAGGACGGGCGGTCCTGCCCCCCAACGCTACTTGCCGGCGATGGAGGTCAGGACTGCCTGGCTTGGAGAGGGGACGCTCCTGGACATGTGTCCCCATTCTGCAGACGGTAGACTGGTCTGGTTGAGCGTCCCCTGCGTGGGGTGGCCGGCTGGACGGACAGCAAGACCTTCGGCTGGCTTGAGACCGCACGCGCGAGACGTGGGAGCGCTCTCGGTGCCCGAGAGTGCTCCATAACAGGAGGCGGCCTGTCCTGCACCCGCAGGCAGGCCCACCGTCCGGGGCGTCGTGGCGAATACTCTTAAGTGGTCCCGTGGCGCCCCACCAGGACGACGAGGGCACCGCTGGTTTTTACTGAGTAGTCTGGCATGCCGGGAGTCTCAGACTTCCGTCGCCTTCGGGTGGCGGGGGTGCGTAAATGCATTTTCCAGCGTAAAAAAAAAAAAAAAAAAAAAAAAAAAAGGTTAGGTTAGGTTAGGTTAGGTTAGGTTAGGTTCCCAGGCCCCAGACCTAGGTCTGGGAGGAGTTCCTGGTCTTCTACCTGGGCGCGTCCCCCGGGTGGCGGATAGGGGAGTGCCGCCTGCGTTACTAGCGAGACGCGGGCGGTAGGGGTCCTCGGACCCCCGCGGACCAAAACCAGGGAGGAGGGCGCGAAAGCGCATTGAAGTGCCGGGGCCTTTGGGTCGCGCTTCGGGAGGCGCGAAAGCGCATAGGGGTGTCGAGGCCGTGTGGCGCGCTCCTAAGGAAGGGAAGGTCCTCTGGGCTGGTCCTGGATCACCGGAAGCGTTGTCTTTCGCTCCAGGGGCGGGTCCCGGTCCTGGATTAACTCCGGGGCCGGGGTCGGGTCTCGGTTCCGGATCACCGGGGGCGGGTTTGCGGACTTATGGGGGTCTGCGACTCGTCTTTCGGCCCGGGACGGGACGGTTCTCGGACTCGGATCACCGGGGGCGGGTCTTGCGGACTGACGGTCTTGCCGACTCGTTCCTCGCTCCGAGAATGGGGCTCAGTAAGCCCGTCTTTCGGTTCAGAGGTCGTGCGCGGTGCGGGATGGCACGTAGGTTGCCGTCGGTGAGGGTTTGGCGCTGCGACGCGGCGCGGGGAGGACGTGCGTAGGCGCGTTTGGAGTGCCGGGGCCTTTGGGTCGCGCTCCGGGAGGCGCGGAAGCGCATAGGGGTGTCGAGGCCGTTGGGCGCGCTCCTAAGGAAGGGAAGGTCCTCTGGGCTGGTCCTGGATCACCGGAAACGTTGTCTTCCGCTCCAGGGGCGGGTCTCGGTCCTGGATTAACTCCGGATCACCGGGGGCGGGTTTGTGGACTTATGGGGGTCTGCGGCTCGTCTTTCGGCCCGGGACGGGACGGGTCTCGGACTTGGATCACCGGGGGCGGGTCTTGCGGACTGACGGTCTTGCCGACTCGTTCCTCGCTCCGAGAAGGGGGCCCGGAAAGCCCGTCTTTCGGTTCAGAGGTCGTGCGCGGTGCGGGGTGGCACGTAGGTTGCCGTCGGTGAGGGTATGGCACTGCGACGCGGTGCGGGGAGTGGGGTGGGCGGGTTCGCTCGCCCGCCCTAAGGCGTGCGGGGGCGCTCTCTCGCGCCGAGGCTGCGGTCGGCTGGAGGGCCTTGACTGCGGCCACCCTGGCCTTTGTCGGCTTCGTCGGGCTGACATTGTCCGCCCCGGGCTAGGTGCCTGGCGTAGCCGAGACGCCGGGCTAGGCCTGGGGCGCCGGGGCGGCGCGGGATTGTACCCACAGGCGCAGTGCGGGCGGGGGGTGTCCCCCTGCCCGCGGGGGGGGCCACGCGGGCGATGGGTCGGGGGATTCGTCGTCCGACTTGCACGGTCCCCCAAGGAGGGGAGGGCGCGCTTCGTGTTCGAGTGCGTCCTCCGAGGTGCTTGCACCGTGGTGGGCCCGAAAGGGCAAGCGCCGGCGGGGTTGCGAAAGAGCTGACAGCGTCCTTGTGACCCCGCCACATAGGCGCACGGCAGAACACACGTGGCGGTTTTTATTCAGTAAGAGTCTGAATCCCCTCCGAGCCCCCCCTACCGGAGGGTGTCCATGACGGATTTTCCCCACGTTAAAAAAAAAAAAAAAAAAAGGTTAGGTTAGGTTAGGTTAGGTTAGGTTAGGTTAGGTTTTTTTTTTTTTTAAAATAAGGTGGTAAACAATTGGGTTCTTTATTTCGAGGATGAGTGATATGAGACATAGTAATAAGTGAGTAAGATGAATACGCTCCGGCCAGTAATAGAAGTAGTCTTGATAATTATATAAAAATCGATGATAATAGACAAATTAAATATGTAAGTTGTAGCCCCAGTGGAGACTTGAAATGGAGCGCTGCATGGGTGCAGGGGGGCAGAACTTGCGATTTGATACAATTGTTCAATCCCCTACAGACCATGCAGCGCGAATGATGGAGATGATGATGAGTGGGCTGAGTGGGCAAAGGGTTAAGGCCATATTACAATTCCGAGTAACCCTTACGCCCGGCCCAAAGTAATGAAATGATGAATTAACAAGTGATCATAAAATGAGATATACAAAAGATGGAGATTATAAACAAAATGAACTTAAGCTAAGGTAGTAAAGTATATATGGTTTTTTTTTTTTTTTTTTTTTTTTTTTTTTTATGAGTATATTGATCTTTTTTGATTATACATTTATGTTTTTTATTGATTTACAGAGTATTTTTTTTTTTTTTTTTTTTTTTTTTTTTTTTTTTTTTTTTTTTTTTTATAATATAATAATATAGATAATATATTAAGTAATCTTAAAGAACAAAATTAATCTTAAAAACTATTATATATTAATATATCTTATATAGTATTGACAAAGTAGAATAAAAATCAAAAAGAGGTAATAAAAATAAAAATAAAAATGAAGAACAACAATCATAACATAAGTTATTAATCTTAAGACAAGGTAAAACATAATAGATTAAAAGTACAGTCAAGTTCGACTCGGAGCACTCCCGCGAAGCCCTGGTGGGTGAGTCCTGAAGCGTCGCCGCGTTAGAATAATGAGAAGTGTAAGTAAGAGTAGGAAAAATCCCGAGCTGAGCGAAGTATGTGGAGTGTTATGCGTGAGTGTAAAAGATAGAGTTAAAGTGGTTATTATGATTGTATGAGTGTAAAGGAATTATGTATATAAATATTAACTAAATGGATAATATATATGTAAGAGTAAGGATAGAAATATATATAAATGTAAAAGGAGTCTGAGCGATATATGGGTAAAGAGTAGTGTGAACAGGTACCTGCAGTTCGTGGGAAGAGAGTGTGGTGTGTAAAGTGTACGAATGAGAAGCAAGACAAGACGAACAATTTAGAACTTACGGAGCTGCCCGTGCCGCACTGTTCGGTGAGGGTGTCGGAGCAGTTCCGTAGTCTATGTTTTGCCTTGTCTTGTTACGCATGGAACGCACAATAGGGCAAGTGGTAGAGGTGGCTTTGTGTTCTGTAGGGTGTTTGTTATTAAACTTCATATTATGAGACACACAGTTGAAGCATTTGTAGGTGCCGGTCTCTGCGACAGTTGAGCCGTCGACAGAGACGGAGGTGTTGTGTCGGCATTCTTTATGAATATGTCCATCTTCCGCGCAGTGCGCGCACCGCGTGGAAGAGGACTTGCAGTGGGTGGCAGTGTGCCCGAACTGCAGGCACTTGTGGCACTGTAAGAAGGGACTGAATTCTTCGATGTGTACGCGCTGATAATCAACGCGCACACGATCGAGGGACAGTAAGGTGCGGAAGGCTGTAGGGTGTGTTATGAAAACGGCGTTGTAGAGTAATGGGTTTCTGTTATCCCTTTTAAATTTATATTTAATATATGAGGAGTCGAATTCACTAAGCTCGGGGTTTTGTCGCATAATAATGTCCGTAAGCTCCTCAACGGCGACGTCGCAGGACACACCCTTCAGAATAATCATAGGCTTGAGGCGGCTAGCCACCTCAGCGGAGACTTTGGCGTCGTTAGCCGCTTTAATACGTTGCAGGGCATCGTCGCGGTCGCGCTCCGTGTCGAACTCGATGCGAAGTTTATTTTTAGATAGTGGGGCTACCTTGGCCGGAGCGTAATTAGTTTCGCGAAAGGATATTGTAGATTTCAGGTTTCTGAATGTTTCCTCTCGGGAGGAGGCCGGAGTTTTAGAGGCGACGACGATTGCTGGTTTCGTGTTCGGCGGTGTGGTAGAGGCGGCTTTGACCGCCGGGGAAGGTCGAGCGGTAGGGCCAGGCAGGTCCCTGGGCTGGGCTTGGCGTCCGGCGATAGATGCATATGTCGAAATAATATTTTTGGAAGTCGCAGAGTGTTCGGCCTTGATCTCTTCGCGCAGCTTGGAGACCTCGTCTTTTACTAATTGGGTCAGATCGGTGACTACATTTTTGTAGCACATGGGCGAGTTGAATGTTGGGTCGTATTTTTCTTGCTCTGCTATGTTTATTTCGAGGTAGGTCTCGCAAGCCACGCGAATCTCCTGGGCGGCGCACTGTATGAGGTCCTTATTGACCGAAGTCACGCTTTTGCCCTCACGGACAGCGTGACATATTGTCTCGGTTAGTTGTTCAATAATTGTGCGGAAGCTGGCTTCATTCCGCACATCGGAGCCAAGGTATGGGAGCTTCTTGCCCGTTTTATCCTTTTTCCCCGCGGGGGCAGCCATGGCGGGGGAAGGGGGATGGTGTCAGGGTGAGGTAAAACTAAGCCAAATGTAAGGTATAAGAAAACGGAACAATAAAAATTTTGGGGGGGGGGGGGTGTAAAGAAGGGGGGGGTGTTAGGTGTGTGTGGTTGCGGTAGAGAAAAGGAGAAAATAAAATAAAATAAAAATTTTTTGGTGGTGGGGGTGGGGGGGGGTGGTAGGGGGTGGGTTTTGTAGA
Organism: Melitaea cinxia; assembly: GCF_905220565.1. Taxonomy (NCBI): domain Eukaryota; kingdom Metazoa; phylum Arthropoda; class Insecta; order Lepidoptera; family Nymphalidae; genus Melitaea; species Melitaea cinxia. The sequence goes on from NC_059409.1 coordinate 16,885,122, forward strand.
AGTGGTGAAACTAAAGAATAGATAAAGAATTTAAGAAAATAAAAATTTTGGGGGGGGGGGGGTAGGGGGTGGTAAGGGGGTGGGTTGTGTAAAGGGGGTGAAGTAGGTGTCAAAGGTGAAAACCGCAGCCAAATCGGTTAGGAAATGGCTGAGTTATAGCGATTAATAGAATTCTTTAATATTTCCTTAATAAAATATTAAAGAATTCTATTTTTAGAACACGAATATCCGATTATCTATATAAAGAAGTTATGAGTTTAAATAATATATATTGAAACAGGAATATTATAGTCCCCTTGTGAGGCAGGAGGATGAAAATTTGGGATGGGGGTAAAAGGCCAACGGAGAAGCCGTTGGCGCAAGAAAATCCGGGAAAATCGAAGGTTTTGGGGGGGGGGGAGGGGGTGAGGGTGGTTTTTGGTTGGATGGGGTAGTAGGGGTAAAATAAGTAGTATTCGTGAAAACCGGAAATTTATCGGATTTATATTAAAAGAATAAAAGAATTAAAACGGTTTTTATTAAAATTTTGGTGTATGAGTGACTTGTAATTTTATAAGAATATTTAAACCTATTATGAACGAAAACAAATTAGTTGTGTGTTTAAACAGAATTTTGAAAGGTCTATTGTGTCTAAGTAGTTAAGTTTCCACGAAAACTAAATATAGAAAGGGGGTAAGTGTAACTTAAGGAAGTGGATGAAGAAAGAAAATCTGGAGAAAGTGGAAAATTTGGGGGGGGGGGGAGGGATGGGGGTGAGATTTCGATTGGGTGGGATGAAGGGTGTAAAAGGAGTGGATAAGGTGAAAACCGCGTTAAAATCGGTTGGGGGGATCAGGAGTAATGGAATTTTTAAAGTTTCTGTAGTTTTGCTCAATATTTACGTAAACGTAAATATTGAGCTTTTTTCCTGTGGGAATTCCGGGATAAAAAGTGGCGGAAAAGGAGACGGGAGGTCCAAAAAGGTTTGCTACTGAAGGGGGTGTAAGTAGGGTGAAGGACAAGGGAGTTATTAGGGATGTAAAGTTAGGGCGTGGCGTTTTTTTTGCTCACAAACTTAGTGCTGCGGTTGTGACTTCTGAGTGGAAGTGAATATCTTCTAAATTTATGAATGGAAAAATCTGAATTTTGCTTAGTTATGTTCTTATTGATACACTTTAACACTGAATATGATAAAATATATAGGTCGTCACTGATAATTTTAATCTAGCTCACTGGTAAGGTACATAATACAGTTTTGTAGCTTGACACTAAGTTTGTAATCACAATTATAGCTGAATTGTTCCAAATTTCCTCAATGTTTTTGATAAGGGTGATTTAAGGGGTCGCTAAAAGTCTTTTGATATAAGATGGGTAACCGTAGCACCAACACCCTCGGAATTAGCGGCAACGGCTACCTTTACCACGTTATGGTTTTTGGTCGAAAAAAAATACTTACAGTTCGAGAAAAAATTTAAAAATTTGCACACGGTAAGAAGTCACTTTGGAGCACTTATTGGTGGGAAAAAAAACTAGGGTCGTCGCTTTAGATTCGTCGGCGTACGCACTTAAGTCTTATAAAAAGGGCGTTTCGTCGCGCACTTAAGTTTGTAACACTTTTTTCCTGTATTAAATTTAACTGAATTATAAAGTGTTACACATCAATTTGAAGGGGAGAATGTCCTGAATGCACTGATACTAATACTTTAAAAAAATATTGATAACTGACTGAGTAATGAATTTTTTAATGGAACACTATGTAAATTTTGACTGTTTTATATTAGAGAAAACACAAAAATAGCTGTAAAAAATTGAGTTTTTCACTTATTTGAGTTCTAAAACCACCAGCGGATAGCTGGCGGCAGCGCGCAACTTTTGATGTATTACACAGATTTTTAGAGCACAGTTTCGCGGTTATTGGGAATTTTTTGATCGGAGCGACGCGGAAACGATGCTCACGGGGCGAGCGTTCGCTGCAGACTGGTTAGGTTAGGTTAGGTTAGGTTAGGTTAGGTTAGGTTTTTTTTTTTTTAAATAAATTGCTTTACAATTGGGTTTTTATTTAGATGGGGTGAAAGATATAAAAAATGAGTGTGTAAGGGTGATGAGTGGTAAAGGGGACGCTCCGGCTAGTGATAATGAGATTAATTGGTAAAAAAAAAAGAGAAAATATTTAGTGTAATATACAAATTAATATAAAAGTATCATTGTAGATATAATTATGGTCGCCGTGGAGACTTGATGGAGTGAAGTCGACCGCGGATGGGAGTATTCTGCGATTTGATACAGTTGACCCCTCTTCCGCGGCCTAACGACACGATTGATGGATGATGAAAATGATGTTGATGGGGATGGAGTGCAGCGGAGAACATGGGGCAGGCGATGGCGTAGTCCCTGGCAGCCGTGTCCTCCGCAACAATTTCATCATGCGATGATGTCACATGACGTTGGAATGATGGTGGAGGGTGAAGACTTAACGCTAGAGAACAAGATGACTTATATACTAAAGTAAAAAGTAGATAACAAGCAAAGTGTGGATTACAAAAATATAAGATACAAAATAAGTCCTTAAAATCTATCATGTAAGAGGTAGTTTTTTTTTTTTTTTTTTTTTTTTTTTTTTTTTTTTTTTTTTTTTTTTTTTTTTTTTTTTTTTTTTTTTTTTTTTTTTTTTTTTTTTTTTTTTTTTTTTTTTTTTCAGTCTGGAGCGAGAGCGGGGTGTCTCACAATCACACAGGTAATGGTACACAAGTAAATTGGTATAAGATGCTAAGACTAAAGAAAATGTATATAAAGTGGAAAATTAAAAGCTAATAAAGTGTTTACAGGGCTTCATAGGCCAGTGGTAAAACTTAAGACTAATAAAAATAAAAATAGTGTGTAAAATATAATATAAGGATCTAATTACATATGTACAGAGCTTGGGCTTCATAGGCCAGCGTTGAAGTCCTTGAGGACCTTGATGATCGAATTCGACAGCCGGGCGAAGGAGTCGACGCAGGATTTGCTCTCGAGTAGGTCGACAAGGGCATAAGGCGACAGTCCGAGGTGCCCACAGAGCTGCTCGTGTTCGAATCTGTGGGCTGCAAAATTAGGGCACCTCTGAAGGAGGTGCTCGATGGTCTGCGAGGAGGCGCGGTCGCACGGGCAGACGTCGGACTCGGTGAGTTTGAAACGATGCAGGTATGCGTTGTTGTATGCGTGACCGGTGAGTATCTGTGTGAGGGTGAATGTGGTGTGTGTGTGTTTGAATAGTGTAAAGATGTGGTCGATCGTGGGGAGTAGGTCGCGAGTGTGCTGTGCCTGAGACGCGTTCACGTACCTTTCCCGCCATTTTAGAAGGCTGAATTCCCTAGCTTTGTGCTTGACGAAGCTGATGGGATAGCAGCAGTAGTCGGGGGCTTTGTGCAAGGTGGCGGCCTTCTTTGCCGCCTCGTCTGCGAGTTCGTTCCCGGTTATACCAGCGTGGCTTTTAACCCAGGCAAAGTCGATATAACCGGTGGGTGAGAGTTGGTGTAGAGTGTAGTGAAGGCTCGAAACCAAGGGGTGTGTGTTGCTGCGGTTCTGGGAGGCCTCAATGGCGGCTCTGGAATCGGAGAGGATGAGGGTTTGTGGGAAGTTGTGTTGGGAAGCCCACCTGGAGGCTTGAAGGAGGGCGAAGAGTTCGGCTTGGAAAACCGAGCAGGAGGGATGGAGCTTGAACTTCTTGACGACTGGCGGCCGTTCTCCGTCGTAACAGACGAAGGCTGCACCGACCGAGTCGTCGTCGAGCTTGCTCCCATCAGTGTAAATGGTGGGAATGGGAGTGGGGAAAGAGTTGAGGTGTTCAGATAGGTCTGCTTGGGAGTGGAAGCTTCGGGGCGAGAATGTGATTCTGTGGGCGGGATGGAGGAGTAGGTCTGGGGGAACGTGCCGTTCGAGAGCGATGTCGTCAGGAACGAAGGTGCAGTGCCCAGAGAGTCGGGCGGATTCTATAATGTTAGTCTCCAAGACCTTCAGATCGATGGGGGTGAAACGAGCGAGGGCGAGCGCCGCGGTCGTGGAGACCGTGCGGAAGCCTTTGATAGCTCGGAGAGCAAAACCCCTCTGCATGCTCAGGAGTTTCTGGCAAATGTACTTTTTCCTGACAACATGGCCCCATATGCCGGCGGCGTATGTGATGATAGGTTGGATGACCTGTAGGTAGATGGTGCGGATGTTTTCAGGGTGGGCTCCCCATGTGGGTCTGCAGTAAAGTGTGAGTTTGTGAAAAATGTTAGTGGCTTTTTGGATGACGTGAGTGACGTGTTTCCTGAAGAGAAGTTGACGATCCAGAACGACGCCAAGAAGCTTGATGTCGTCCTGGAAGTGTAGTGCATGTGAGTCGATGTGAATGAGTGCGTGTCGCGCCTTGTTGCTAAAAGCAATGGCTTGTGTCTTGTGAGGGCTAAAAGTGAGCTTGACACTCCGTCCCCAGCTCACTATAGCGTGTAGTGCTTGATTAGTGGTTGCCTGTAAGCTGGGCAGGTCCTTGGTTGCTACAATGAGCAGAACATCATCCGCGAAGGCCTGGATCCGGCATCCGGATGGAAGGTCGAGCTCCAGTAGCTCATCGAGGATGATGTTCCACAAGAGGGGGCCGCAGGTCGATCCCTGAATGCAGCCCTTGGTCATGTTCTTAGTGACCCGGGAGCCAGCGTGATCCAGGGTCACAGTCCGGTCGGTAGTGTAGTTAAGTATAAGTCCGAAGATGTTGGAGGGACAGTCGATATGTCGGAGTCGGTGGAAGAGTGCTGGCCACCAGGCGTTGTCAAACGCAGCCTTGATGTCCAGCGAGACAGCTAGAGTAAGAAGTCCGTCGGATTTAGTTTGCGTAATGTGGTCGACGGCCGCCTTGAGGGCGGTCGTGGTACTGGTCAGCGGCCTGAAACCGTACTGTCTCTCGCTCAATTTGTCCGCGCGCGTGGCCGCGAAGGTAACGCGCCGGACAAAGAGCTTTTCGAGCACTTTTCCGAAGACAGGCAGCAGTCCAATCGGTCGGTATGAGTTAAGGTCCGCGAAGTCAGTCTTGCCGGGTTTGGGAATGATCTTGACGTACGCCTTTTTCCACTGTATGGGAAAATAGCGTAACGTCAAACAGCGGTTCATGATGGCGGTGATGAGGTCGGGGAATGTGCGGGCGAAATGGAGGCAAATGTCGGAAGTGAGGTGATCGAGTCCAGGAGCCTTTTTAGGGCTCATGTCCTTGAGAGTCTCCAGGATCTCGGCGGTAGTGAAGGGGATGTCGTCTGGGGTGTCTGGGGGGAGGTGAGAGGAAGCTCGGAGCTCGTGATGTCTTGGTGAAGAGTCAGGGAAGTCATCGGGGTAAAAGTTGTCCAGTAGAGCTCTGGCGGTGTCCTGTGCGTTGGTAGTGTAAGAGTCGTTGACCTTTAAGGTGGTAGGAGGGCGTCGTGGGCGCGATTCCTTAAGGAGCCTATTAGTGAGCGACCAGACGTTCTCCTTGGTTTGGAGCTCGCAGAACTTACGGAAGTTGGACGTGGATTCGTTCCTAATTTCGCTGGCGTAGATGTTCTTGAGTTCCTGCAGCTGACTGGCAAGAGAGTCGGTAGGCCCTCCGTCTCTCTTGGCGGTGTGTAGCGCACGGTGTAAATTAATAATTTCGCGTTTGCGCGATTCGAGAGCGTCAGACCACCAAGGAGGCCGAGCTTTGGAACCCGAAGCCCTAGTGGGCATAGATTCCTTACAGGCGGCGTGGATGAGGTCGGTGACGTTTTGGATGAGAGCGTCCAGATCTTCACGACTGAGCGTGTCGATCCGGGTGTCTGGAATGGGTGTGGTGTAGATGTGTGTTCGAAGAGCACTCTCGAACGAAGGCCAGTGTGCTCGATGGCTCTTGTAGCGGAAGGTGGATGTGTTGGTGTGTTGTTCGGAGTGAGTGTGTGTGTGAGAGTGGTTATGAGTGATTGTGAAGTCGATTGCATTGTGTTGTGAGGATGGACAAGCGTCGAGGTTCACCTTCCAGTCTGTGATTGAGTCGCATGTGGGATAGGAGGCCAGGGTGAGGTCGATGATGGAAGAGCGCATACGTCCATGCGTGACGCATTCGAAGGTAGGAGTGGAGCCGGTGTTGCAGACGTACAAGCCGCCCGCGTGAGCCAGCTCCTCAACTTCCCTCCCGCGCGCATTGGTGTATGCGCTCCCCCACAGGGTGTTCCAGCCATTAAAGTCGCCGCCCAGAACGCACTGCGTGTGCATGTGGTGTTGTAGAAAGTGTTCGGCGCGTGCGAGTGTGTCGTTGCCGCTGTGGGCGTTGATTTTGGGTTCTAAGTAGATGGAGGCGATGAGTATCTGAGTGTGTCCTATCTGAGCCCGAGCCACACATAGGTCGGAAGACGAGAACTCCGGGATTCCCAGGAGACTCACGCCCTGCTTCGCGATGATGCAGGCTCTAGCAGGTAGCGAGTCTCGAGGGAACTGTAGGAGCTGCAGACCGGTGCCGTAAACAAGTTTGGCCTCGCGCCCGTTCCCTACGTACGGCTCGGACACGAGGGCGATGGAATGAGGGCTATTGTAGAAGTAGTGTTGAAATTCGTGGAACGAATTTCGGGATCTATCAGTGTTAATCTGGATAATATGTGATTTATGGCTTGAATCCATAATCAACATTTAATTCGGTCTTGCTTCGCATCGCCCTCAAAATAGGACACGTGTTTGATGTGGCTTTGTGGTTAGTGGGGTGTGGTTTACTGGAGTTGAAGCGGGGGTTAGGTTAGGTTAGGTTAGGTTAGGTTAGGTTAGGTTAGGTTAGGTTAGGTTAGGTTCCCGGGCCTTTGGAGCCTGGGCCCCAGACTTAGGTCTGGGACCTAGGCTCCAAGGGGAGGAGTTCCTGGACTTCTACCTGGGCGCGTCCCCCGTTTGGCGGATAGGGGAGTGCTGCCGCAGTCGAATGACTGCAGGCGGTAGGGGTCTACGGACCCCCGCGGACCAACACCAGGCGAGGCGTCCGGGTCCCGCTCTGGTCTTGTACTGGAGTGGTCCCGTGATCGCACATTGCGCCACGAGGGAGCGCGGAGCTTGCGTGGAATGGCCAAGCCTTTCATGCGGCGCCGGAAGAGAGGGCGCGGAGTGGGATGTGGACCTTGGCGGTCCCCCCGGCACTAGAGGGCGGGGTGAGCGTTATTTATTTATTTATTTATTTATTTATTATTTTTATTTATTTATTTTATCATCATCGCTCGCCCCCCTTGGTGATTTGGTGAGTGTGGCGCTGCGAAGGCGCGGAGAAGCGGGGTGGGGATTTTCCCCCCTGCTCCTAGTGGACGGGCGACCTCGGCGGCGGTGACCCCGCCGTCGGGTAGAGTGGGCGGGTTTCCCGTCCGCTCTACGCCTCATAAGCTCGTAACCCCGTGCGAGGTGTCGTGGTCATGTCTCGCGGCTTCGTGCGGGACCGAGGGGTCTTGCCTTAACCGGCCGGATCTAGAGGAAGAAGACCTCTATAAAAATTACCCCAAATCCTAAGCGGCGACACAGCGCGAAGGGATGCGTGGCCGATGGGAGGTTCGGTCTAACTGTGTCATCCCCTAAACATGGATACGTGCATTAAAACATTATTAACCCAGGAGGGTACCGGCGCCTCAGGCAATGGAGAATCCCTTCGCGCTTCGGCGCGCAGCCCTGTCGAATCTGGGATGGGCAAATCACGTGTTTATGTTTCGGAGCTTTCCGGTTCCGACGAGAGGCCCGAGAAGGGCGGAGTTGAGGTAGTGCCCGAGAAGGGCGGAGTGGACGTAGTGCCCGAGAAGGGCGGTGAAGACGTTGGGCCCGAGAAGGGCGGAGTTACTGGCGGGGTGAGACAGCCGCGAGTTGTCCTCACGCGTGTGGACAGCGTCGGCTCTCTCTCCTCGGTCGACGGGAGGTTTTGGGGGGCGGGATCAGATTCCGACGACAACATGTCGTTGGGATCTTCCCGCCGCCGAAAGCCTCAGTTTAGGAAAAGAATCCTGTCTCCGGGCTCCTCGGAGGAGGAAAATGAAAGGAAAAGGGCGACGCCTGGCAGAGGCCGAGGTCGACCGGCTACAACCGGCCAATACGTCGGACTGGCCGAAGCCAGACGTCGCCTTAACGACGAAAAGGAGCGCGAACGGAAAATCCAGGCGGAGAGCGAGCTGGCCGACATGGCGCGTGCGGTCCAATCCAGGACAAGCTCGCGTCAGTCGGACATGTCGCTCAGCGACGACGCCGGAAGATGTGGAGACGCGCTTTCTCGAGCGGAAGGTTACCTTGAGCTTCTGCAAAAGGTGACCGGAAGCTCGAGAAACCTCAAGGGCACTTATATCAAGGCCCTTAAACAAGTGCGCAAAGGCATGAAGGAGGTGGTGGAGGAACTCGCCAATCGCAACGCGACTGAAGAGGTCGTCCACCTCAGGGCGTTGGTTGCCGAACTTCGAAAGGAGAAGGAGGAGTGGAGGTCGAAGTTCAACGCCCTGGAAGAAAAAATGGATAGATTCATGCTGTCGCAGACTGCGGCGCATAAATCTCTGCGTCCCGACGACTGGGACGAACGTGAACGCTCTCTCGCGTCCAAACTGAGCGACATGCTCAACGCCTCGATCGACGCCAAGATCGAGGCGTTGAGCGACCGGCTCTTACCGGCCAAAGCGCAGCGTGTCGCTCTGGCCCCAGCTTCCGAGCCGGCCGACCAGGCGGCGGTCACGACGTTGACGCCGCCAGCGAATCCGGCTCCGAAGAGGGGGAAGCCAAACGGACGGGAGAAAAAGAAAAAGAAGGGTAAGACCGCGAACGCGGTCGAGACTCCGGCGGCAGCGCCGAAACCTGCTGCGAAACCGGCGCCCGCGACTCCTGCCGCGCGGGAGACCTGGTCTACCGTCCTCGGACGGAAGGCCGGGAAGCCAGGCAAGGCTGCGGCTGCGGCTGCTTCGAAAGAAGCGAAGCCGAAAAAGAAGTTGCGGGCGCCGTCTTCGGCGGCGGTTTCGATAACGCTGCAGCCGGAGGCGAAGGACAGAGGCGTCACGTACGCCTCTGTAATCAAGGAGGCCCGCAGCAGGATAGACCTCGATGGTCTGGGAATCCAAACGCTCAAGATCCGAACGGGCGCGACGGGTTCCCGGATCATCGAGGTCCCTGGAGCGGAGAAAGGCGAGAAGGCCGACCTTCTCGCCTCGAAATTGCGGGAAGTTCTCGGCACGGAAGACGTCAGAGTGCAGCGGCCTTCGAAGAGGGTCGAGCTGCGGGTCATGGGGCTCGACGACTCCGTCACCGCCGAGGAGGTCACCCGAGCACTGGCCGCGGAGGGTGGGTGTCAGCCGGACGACGTGAAGGCTGGCTCCCTCGCCCCCAACGGCTCGCTCTGGGTGAGCTGCCCGGTGGTCGCGGCGCGAAAAGTCGCCCGTGAAGGACGATTGCGCGTCGGCTGGACCACGGCGAGGGTCCGGCTGCTCGAACCGAGGCCGCTGAGGTGCTTCCGGTGCCAGGAGACGGGGCACGTCGGCGCGAAGTGCACTCGCGAAGTAGACCGCAGCGGCGCCTGCTACCGCTGTGGCGAGTCGGGCCACAGACTTCGCGAGTGCAAAGCCGAGCCGAAGTGCGCCATATGTGCGGCGGCGGACCGGCCCGCCAACCACAAAATTGGCGACAGGAGGTGCCCCGACTACAACAAGAAAAAGGGAAAGACCAACAAGAGTGGCAGGCGCAAAGACAGGCCCGTAAAGGCTACCGTCGTCGACGCGCCGGCTGCTAAGCCAGTGGAGGATTTAATGGACGCCGATAATTAATGGCGTCCATTAAGTTCTTGCAGGCTAATGTGAACCACTGTGCCAGAGCTCAAGATCTGCTGATCGAGAGCATGGCACAGTGGGGCATTAAGATTGCGATAGTGGCGGAGCCCTACGCGGTCCCCGATCGCGGCGATTGGCTGGGCGACCTGGACGGGTCGGTCGCGGTGATCGCTCCGGCCTCTGCGGGCTTCGTGGACGTCCGGAGGGGGAGCGGATACGCACTCGGTACGATGGACGGAGTGGCCGTCATCGGCGTGTACGCTCCCCCGAGCCGGAGTCTCGCCGACTTCGAGGCAATGCTCGCGGAGATCGGGGCGTCAATCGCTCGGCGGCCGCACCGTGCCGTTCTGATCGCCGGCGACTTCAACGCCAAGTCGGTGACCTGGGGGGCTCCGGCGACTGACGCGAGGGGCGCGATCATGGAGGAATGGGCGGTGGCAACGGGCCTCACGTTGCTGAACCGGGGCACGAGGAACACCTGCGTGCGAAGGAGCGGTGGGTCCATTGTGGACGTGACTTTCGCGTCCCGAAACCTCCACAACCGCGTCCGGGGTTGGAGAGTCTTGACCGACGTCGAGACCCTCTCCGACCACCGGTACATTCGGTTCGACGTCTCCTCGTCGCGTTCGAACGCGTCCGACTCGAGCGTCCCGATCGGCACCGGCCCGCGCTGGGTGCTGAGTCGGATGGATGCGGAGATCGCCGTGGAGGCTGCGATAGTGGAGGAATGGATCCGCCGACCTTCGGAACCGGCCCTTTCCGTCGACGAGGAAGCAGAGGGCATCCGCGAATCGCTAGCGCGAATCTGCGACGCGGCGATGCCGAGGGCGAAGCCGTTCCCGCCGAGGCGGCACTTGTACTGGTGGCGTCCGGAGCTCCGCGACTTGCGCGAAGCCTGCGTGAGATCACGCCGCCGATTCACCAACTACAGGCGGAGGCGAAGAAGGGACCAGGCCGCAGAGGACGGCCTGTACGACTCCTACCGGTCCGCCTGCAAAGCGCTGCAGGCGGGCATTGCACGCGCTAAGGAATCGTGCTGGGACGAGTGGCTGCGAACTCTGGACAGAGACCCGTGGGGCAGGCCGTACCGGGCGGTGCGGAAGAAGCTCCGTCCGTGGGCACCCCCTCTGACCACGAGTCTGCAGCCGCAAATCTTGCAGCGCGTAGTCGAGTCCCTCTTCCCTCATAGGAACGAGTGGAGCCCACCGGCTATGGGCGTCGCGGAGCCGCGTCTCGCGGAGAGCGGGATCCCCCCTGTGACCGAGGCGGAGCTCGGTGCGGCCGTCGCGAGGCTCAAATCTAAGCGCACCGCCCCGGGCCCGGACGGCGTGCCGGGAAAGGTGCTGAGCCTCGCGACGGGTAGCATGGGTGGCAGAATTCGGGCCCTGTTCAACAGGTGCCTGGAGCAGGGCCGGTTTCCCCAGGTGTGGAAGACGGGCAGGCTCGTCCTGCTGAAGAAGGACGGACGGTCGGCCGAACAGCCTTCGGCCTATCGACCGATCGTGCTCCTCGACGAGATCAGTAAGGTGTTCGAGCGCGTCCTGGCGACTCGAATTCTCGAGTCGATGAACCCGGGATTGCACGAGGCGCAGTATGGATTTCGTCGGGGGCGGTCGACCGTCGCGGCCATCGCCCACCTCAGGGACCTCGCCGAGTCGGCGGTCTCCCGGGGTGGAGTGTTGTGGGCGGTCTCGCTGGACGTGACCAACGCGTTCAACTCTCTGCCCTGGGAGACGGTGAGGGTGGCGATGGGATACCACGGTATCCCGCGCTACTTGCGTAGGCTCATCGGAGCTTACTTTGCGGGAAGGGCGGTAGAGTTCCCGATAGGCGGCGGCGGTCTGTCGAGGCGGTCCATGTCGTGCGGCGTTCCGCAGGGTTCGGTCCTCGGACCGCTCCTGTGGAACATCGGCTACGACTGGGTGCTCCGCGGTGCCACGTTGCCGGGAGTGTCGGTCATCTGCTACGCAGACGACACTCTCGTCACCGTTCGCGCCGGCGGGCACCGCGAGGCGGGCCTCCTCGCCACGGCCGGCGTCGCGCAGGTGGTGGCCAGGATTCGGGCTCTCGGGCTGGAGGTCGCCTTGCAGAAGACGGAGGTCCTGGCCTTTCACGGGCCGAGGGCCGCTCCTCCGCCCGGGACGTCGATAGTCGTCGGGGGTACTTCGATCGCCGTCGGGTCGACGATGAAGTACCTGGGCATCGTTCTCGACGGTCGCTGGAAGTTCGACGAACACTTCCGGCGGCTGACCCCGAAGCTTCTGGCCGCCGCCGGAGCGCTCGGGAGTCTACTGCCCAACCTAGAAGGGCCCGCCGACAAATGCAGACGCCTCTTCGTGGGCGTCGTGCGTTCGATGGCGTTGTATGGCGCTCCGATTTGGGCGGGCGCTCTCTGCGCGCGGAACGTGTCGCTGATTCGCAGGCCGCACCGCGCTATCGCGCTGCGGGCTGCGAGGGCGTACCGCACGGTGTCCTACACCGCATCGTGTCTCCTCGCCGGCAGCCCCCCGTGGGAACTGGAGGCCGAAGCTCTCGCGTCGGTCTTCTGGCGCGTGACGGAAGCGCGCCTGAGGGAGGAACCGCCTCGTCCGCAAGAGGTCGTGCGATGGAGGAGAGAAGCTCGCGACGGCCTCTTCCGGAAGTGGTCGGAGAATCTCGAGGACCCGAACGTAATTACG
>NC_059409.1:16902548-16907548 GCF_905220565.1 Melitaea cinxia
CCCCGGCACTAGAGGGCGTGAGCGTTATTTATTTATTTATTTATTTATTTATTTATTTATTTTATCATCATCGCTCGCCCCCCTTGGTGATTTGGTGAGTGTGGCGCTGCGAAGGCGCGGAAGAAGCGGGGTGGGGATTTTTCCCCCCTGCTCCCAGTGGACGGGCGACCTCGGCGGCGGTGACCCCGCCGTCGGGTAGAGTGGGCGGGTTTCCCGTCCGCTCTACGCCTCATAAGCTCGTAACCCCGTGCGAGGCGTCGTGGTCATGTCTCGCGGCTTCGTGTGGGACCGAGGGGTCCTTGCCTTAACCGGCCGGATCTAGAGGAAGAAGACCTCTATAAAAATTACCCCGAATCCTAAGCGGCGACACAGCGCGAAGGGATGCGTGGCCGATGGGAGGTTCGGTCTAACTGTGTCATCCCCTAAACATGGATACGTGCATTAAAACATTATTAACCCAGGAGGGTACCGGCGCCTCAGGCAATGGAGAATCCCTTCGCGCTTCGGCGCGCAGCCCTGTCGAATCTGGGATGGGCAAATCACGTGTTTGTGTTTCGGAGCTTTCCGGTTCCGACGAGAGGCCCGAGAAGGGCGGAGTTGAGGTAGTGCCCGAGAAGGGCGGAGTGGACGTAGTGCCCGAGAAGGGCGGTGAAGACGTTGGGCCCGAGAAGGGCGGAGTTACTGGCGGGGCGAGACAGCCGCGAGTTGTCCTCACGCGTGTGGACAGCGTCGGCTCTCTCTCCTCGGTCGACGGGAGGTTTTGGGGGGCGGGATCAGATTCCGACGACAACATGTCGTTGGGATCTTCCCGCCGCCGAAAGCCTCAGTTTAGGAAAAGAATCCTGTCTCCGGGCTCCTCGGAGGAGGAAAATGAAAGGAAAAGGGCGACGCCTGGCAGAGGCCGAGGTCGACCGGCTACAACCGGCCAATACGTCAGACTGGCCGAAGCCAAACGTCGCCTTAACGACGAAAAGGAGCGCGAACGGAAAATCCAGGCGGAGAGCGAGCTGGCCGACATGGCGCGTGCGGTCCAATCCAGGACAAGCTCGCGTCAGTCGGACATGTCGCTCAGCGACGACGCCGGAAGATGTGGAGACGCGCTTTCTCGAGCGGAAGGTTACCTTGAGCTTCTGCAAAAGGTGACCGGAAGCTCGAGAAACCTCAAGGGCACTTATATCAAGGCCCTTAAACAAGTGCGCAAAGGCATGAAGGAGGTGGTGGAGGAACTCGCCAATCGCAACGCGACTGACGAGGTCGTCCACCTCAGGGCGTTGGTTGCCGAACTCCGAAAGGAGAAGGAGGAGTGGAGGTCGAAGTTCAATGCCCTGGAAGAAAAGATGGAGAGGTTTATGCTGTCGCAGACTGCGGCGCATAAACCTCAGCATCCCGTTGACTGGGATGAACGCGAGCGCTCTCTCGCGTCCAAATTGAGCGACATGCTCAACGCCTCGATCGACGCCAAGATCGAGGCGTTGAGCGACCGGCTCTTACCGGCCAAAGCGCAGCGTGTCGCTCTGGACGCGAGGAAGGACAGAGAGGCCCCAGCTTCCGAGCCGGCCGACCAGGCGGTGGTCACGACGTTGACCCCGCCAGCGAATCCGGCTCCGAAGAGGGGGAAGCCAAATGCACGGGAGAAAAAGAAAAATAAGGGTAAGACCGCGAACGCCTTCGAGACTCCGGCGGCAGCGCCGAAACCTGCTGCGAAACCGGCGCCCGCGACTCCTGCTACGCGGGAGACCTGGTCTACCGTCCTCGGACGGAAGGCCGGAAAGCCAGGCAAGGCTGCGGCTGCGGCTGCTTCGAAAGAAGCGAAGCCGAAAAAGAAGTTGCGGGCGCCGTCTTCGGCGGCGGTTTCGATAACGCTGCAGCCGGAGGCGAAGGACAGAGGCGTCACGTACGCCTCTGTAATCAAGGAGGCCCGAAGCAAGATAGACCTCCATGATCTGGGAATCCAAACGCTCAAGATCCGAACGGGCGCGACGGGTTCCCGGATCATCGAGGTCCCTGGAGCGGAGAAAGGCGAGAAGGCCGACCTTCTCGCCTCGAAATTGCGGGAAGTACTCGGCACGGAAGCCGTCAGAGTGCAGCGGCCTTCGAAGAGGGTCGAGCTGCGGGTCATGGGGCTCGACGACTCCGTCACCGCCGAGGAGGTCACCCGAGCACTGGCCGCGGTGGGTGGGTGTCAGCCGGACGACGTGAAGGCTGGCTCCATCGCCCCCAACGGCTCGCTCTGGGTGAGCTGCCCGGTGGTCGCGGCGCGAAAAGTCGCCCGTGAAGGACGATTGCGCGTCGGCTGGACCACGGCGAGGGTCCGGCTGCTCGAACCGAGGCCGCTGAGGTGCTTCCGGTGCCAGGAGACGGGGCACGTCGGCGCGAAGTGCACTCGCGAAGTGGACCGCAGCGGCGCCTGCTACCGCTGTGGCGAGTCGGGCCACAGACTTCGCGAGTGCAAAGCCGAGCCGAAGTGCGCCATATGTGCGGCGGCGGACCGGCCCGCCAACCACAAAATTGGCGACAGGAGGTGCCCCGACTACAACAAGAAAAAGGGAAAGACCAACAAGAGTGGCAGGCGCAAAGACAGGCCCGTAAAGGCTACCGTCGTCGACGCGCCGGCTGCTAAGCCAGTGGAGGATTTAATGGACGCCGATAATTAATGGCGTCCATTAAGTTCTTGCAGGCCAATCTGAACCACTGTGCCAGAGCTCAAGATCTGCTGATCGAGAGCATGGCACAGTGGGGCATTAAGATTGCGATAGTGGCGGAGCCCTACGCGGTCCCCGATCGCGGCGATTGGCTGGGCGACCTGGACGGGTCGGTCGCGGTGATCGCTCCGGCCTCTGCGGGCTTCGTGGACGTCCGGAGGGGGAGCGGATACGCACTCGGTACGATGGACGGAGTGGCCGTCATCGGCGTGTACGCTCCCCCGAGCCGGAGTCTCGCCGACTTCGAGGCAATGCTCGCGGAGATCGGGGCGTCGATCGCTCGGCGGCCGCACCGTGCCGTTCTGATCGCCGGCGACTTCAACGCCAGGTCGGTGACCTGGGGGGCTCCGGCGACTGACGCGAGGGGCGCGATCATGGAGGAATGGGCGGTGGCAACGGGCCTCACGTTGCTGAACCGGGGCACGAGGAACACCTGCGTGCGAAGGAGCGGTGGGTCCATTGTGGACGTGACTTTCGCGTCCCGAAACCTCCACAACCGCGTCCGGGGTTGGAGAGTCTTGACCGACGTCGAGACCCTCTCCGACCACCGGTACATTCGGTTCGACGTCTCCTCGTCGCGTTCGAACGCGTCCGACTCGAGCGTCCCGATCGGCACCGGCCCGCGCTGGGTGCTGAGTCGGATGGATGCGGAGATCGCCGTGGAGGCTGCGATAGTGGAGGAATGGATCCGCCGACCTTCGGAACCGGCCCTTTCCGTCGACGAGGAAGCAGAGGGCATCCGCGAATCGCTAGCGCGGATCTGCGACGCGGCGATGCCGAGGGCGAAGCCGTTCCCGCCGAGGCGGCACTTGTACTGGTGGCGTCCGGAGCTCCGCGACTTGCGCGAAGCCTGCGTGAGATCGCGCCGCCGATTCACCAACTACAGGCGGAGGCGAAGAAGGGACCAGGCCGCAGAGGACGGCCTGTACGACTCCTACCGGTCCGCCTGCAAAGCGCTGCAGGCGGGCATTGCACGCGCTAAGGAATCGTGCTGGGACGAGTGGCTGCGAACTCTGGACAGAGACCCGTGGGGCAGGCCGTACCGGGCGGTGCGGAAGAAGCTCCGTCCGTGGGCACCCCCTCTGACCACGAGTCTGCAGCCGCAAATCTTGCAGCGCGTAGTCGAGTCCCTCTTCCCTCATAGGAACGAGTGGAGCCCACCGGCTATGGGCGTCGCGGAGCCGCGTCTCGCGGAGAGCGGGATCCCCCCTGTGACCGAGGCGGAGCTCGGTGCGGCCGTCGCGAGGCTCAAATCTAAGCGCACCGCCCCGGGCCCGGACGGCGTGCCGGGAAAGGTGCTGAGCCTCGCGACGGGTAGCATGGGTGGCAGAATTCGGGCCCTGTTCGACAGGTGCCTGGAGCAGGGCCGGTTTCCCCAGGTGTGGAAGACGGGCAGGCTCGTCCTGCTGAAGAAGGACGGACGGTCGGCCGAACAGCCTTCGGCCTATCGACCGATCGTGCTCCTCGACGAGATCAGTAAGGTGTTCGAGCGCGTCCTGGCGACTCGAATTCTCGAGTCGATGAACCCGGGATTGCACGAGGCGCAGTATGGATTTCGTCGGGGCCGGTCGACCGTCGCGGCCATCGCCCACCTCAGGGACCTCGCCGAGTCGGCGGTCTCCCGGGGTGGAGTGTTGTGGGCGGTCTCGCTGGACGTGACCAACGCGTTCAACTCTCTGCCCTGGGAGACGGTGAGGGTGGCGATGGGATACCACGGTATCCCGCGCTACTTGCGTAGGCTCATCGGAGCTTACTTTGCGGGAAGGGCGGTAGAGTTCCCGATAGGCGGCGGCGGTCTGTCGAGGCGGTCCATGTCGTGCGGCGTTCCGCAGGGTTCGGTCCTCGGACCGCTCCTGTGGAACATCGGCTACGACTGGGTGCTCCGCGGTGCCACGTTGCCGGGAGTGTCGGTCATCTGCTACGCAGACGACACTCTCGTCACCGTTCGCGCCGGCGGGCACCGCGAGGCGGGCCTCCTCGCCACGGCCGGCGTCGCGCAGGTGGTGGCCAGGATTCGGGCTCTCGGGCTGGAGGTCGCCTTGCAGAAGACGGAGGTCCTGGCCTTTCACGGGCCGAGGGCCGCTCCTCCGCCCGGGACGTCGATAGTCGTCGGGGGTACTTCGATCGCCGTCGGGTCGACGATGAAGTACCTGGGCATCGTTCTCGACGGTCGCTGGAAGTTCGACGAACACTTCCGGCGGCTGACCCCGAAGCTTCTGGCCGCCGCCGGAGCGCTCGGGAGTCTACTGCCCAACCTAGAAGGGCCCGCCGACAAATGCAGACGCCTCTTCGTGGGCG
>NC_059409.1:16912548-16925048 GCF_905220565.1 Melitaea cinxia
AATTTATTTTTAGATAATGGGGCTACCTTGGCCGGAGCGTAATTAGTTTCGCGGAAGGATATTGTAGATTTTAAGTTTCTAAATGTTTCCTCTCGGGAGGAGGCCGGAGTTTTTGAGGCGACGACGATGGCTGGTTTCGTGCTCGGGTTAGGTTAGGTTAGGTTAGGTTAGGTTAGGTTAGGTTAGGTTAGGTTAGGTTAGGTTAGGTTAGGTTAGGTTAGGTTAGGTTAGGTTAGGTTAGGTTAGGTTAGGTTAGGTTAGGTTAGGTTAGGTTAGGTTAGGTTAGGTTAGGTTAGGTTAGGTTAGGTTAGGTTAGGTTAGGTTAGGTTAGGTTAGGTTAGGTTAGGTTAGGTTAGGTTAGGTTAGGTTAGGTTAGGTTAGGTTAGGTTAGGTTAGGTTAGGTTAGGTTAGGTTAGGTTAGGTTAGGTTAGGTTAGGTTAGGTTAGGTTAGGTTAGGTTCCCAGGCCTTTGGAGCCTAGGCCCCAGACTTAGGTCTGGGACCTAGGCTCCAAGGGGAGGAGTTCCTGGACTTCTACCTGGGCGCGTCCCCCGTTTGGCGGATAGGGGAGTGCTGCCGCAGTCGAATGACTGCAGGCGGTAGGGGTCTACGGACCCCCGCGGACCAACACCAGGCGAGGCGTCCGGGTCCCGCTCTGGTCTTGTACTGGAGTGGTCCTGTGATCGCACATTGCGCCACGAGGGAGCGCGGAGTTTGCGTGGAATGGCCTAGCCTTTCACGCGGCGCCGGAAGAGAGGGCGCGGAGTGGGATGTGGACCTTGGCGGTCCCCCCGGCACTAGAGGGCGGGGTGAGCGTTATTTATTTATTTATTTATTTATTTATTTATTTATTTTATCATCATCGCTCGCCCCCCTTGGTGATTTGGTGAGTGTGGCGCTGCGAAGGCGCGGAGAAGCGGGGTGGGGATTTTCCCCCCTGCTCCCAGTGGACGGGCGACCTCGGCGGCGGTGACCCCGCCGTCGGGTAGAGTGGGCGGGTTTCCCGTCCGCTCTACGCCTCATAAGCTCGTAACCCCGTGCGAGGCGTCGTGGTCATGTCTCGCGGCTTCGTGTGGGACCGAGGGGTCTTGCCTTAACCGGCCGGATCTAGAGGAAGAAGACCTCTATAAAAATTACCCCGAATCCTAAGCGGCGACACAGCGCGAAGGGATGCGTGGCCGATGGGAGGTTCGGTCTAACTGTGTCATCCCCTAAACATGGATACGTGCATTAAAACATTATTAACCCAGGAGGGTACCGGCGCCTCAGGCAATGGAGAATCCCTTCGCGCTTCGGCGCGCAGCCCTGTCGAATCTGGGATGGGCAAATCACGTGTTTGTGTTTCGGAGCTTTCCGGTTCCGACGAGAGGCCCGAGAAGGGCGGAGTTGAGGTAGTGCCCGAGAAGGGCGGAGTGGACGTAGTGCCCGAGAAGGGCGGTGAAGACGTTGGGCCCGAGAAGGGCGGAGTTACTGGCGGGGCGAGACAGCCGCGAGTTGTCCTCACGCGTGTGGACAGCGTCGGCTCTCTCTCCTCGGTCGACGGGAGGTTTTGGGGGGCGGGATCAGATTCCGACGACAACATGTCGTTGGGATCTTCCCGCCGCCGAAAGCCTCAGTTTAGGAAAAGAATCCTGTCTCCGGGCTCCTCGGAGGAGGAAAATGAAAGGAAAAGGGCGACGCCTGGCAGAGGCCGAGGTCGACCGGCTACAACCGGCCAATACGTCAGACTGGCCGAAGCCAAACGTCGCCTTAACGACGAAAAGGAGCGCGAACGGAAAATCCAGGCGGAGAGCGAGCTGGCCGACATGGCGCGTGCGGTCCAATCCAGGACAAGCTCGCGTCAGTCGGACATGTCGCTCAGCGACGACGCCGGAAGATGTGGAGACGCGCTTTCTCGAGCGGAAGGTTACCTTGAGCTTCTGCAAAAGGTGACCGGAAGCTCGAGAAACCTCAAGGGCACTTATATCAAGGCCCTTAAACAAGTGCGCAAAGGCATGAAGGAGGTGGTGGAGGAACTCGCCAATCGCAACGCGACTGACGAGGTCGTCCACCTCAGGGCGTTGGTTGCCGAACTCCGAAAGGAGAAGGAGGAGTGGAGGTCGAAGTTCAATGCCCTGGAAGAAAAGATGGAGAGGTTTATGCTGTCGCAGACTGCGGCGCATAAACCTCAGCATCCCGTTGACTGGGATGAACGCGAGCGCTCTCTCGCGTCCAAATTGAGCGACATGCTCAACGCCTCGATCGACGCCAAGATCGAGGCGTTGAGCGACCGGCTCTTACCGGCCAAAGCGCAGCGTGTCGCTCTGGACGCGAGGAAGGACAGAGAGGCCCCAGCTTCCGAGCCGGCCGACCAGGCGGTGGTCACGACGTTGACCCCGCCAGCGAATCCGGCTCCGAAGAGGGGGAAGCCAAATGCACGGGAGAAAAAGAAAAATAAGGGTAAGACCGCGAACGCCTTCGAGACTCCGGCGGCAGCGCCGAAACCTGCTGCGAAACCGGCGCCCGCGACTCCTGCTACGCGGGAGACCTGGTCTACCGTCCTCGGACGGAAGGCCGGAAAGCCAGGCAAGGCTGCGGCTGCGGCTGCTTCGAAAGAAGCGAAGCCGAAAAAGAAGTTGCGGGCGCCGTCTTCGGCGGCGGTTTCGATAACGCTGCAGCCGGAGGCGAAGGACAGAGGCGTCACGTACGCCTCTGTAATCAAGGAGGCCCGAAGCAAGATAGACCTCCATGATCTGGGAATCCAAACGCTCAAGATCCGAACGGGCGCGACGGGTTCCCGGATCATCGAGGTCCCTGGAGCGGAGAAAGGCGAGAAGGCCGACCTTCTCGCCTCGAAATTGCGGGAAGTACTCGGCACGGAAGCCGTCAGAGTGCAGCGGCCTTCGAAGAGGGTCGAGCTGCGGGTCATGGGGCTCGACGACTCCGTCACCGCCGAGGAGGTCACCCGAGCACTGGCCGCGGTGGGTGGGTGTCAGCCGGACGACGTGAAGGCTGGCTCCATCGCCCCCAACGGCTCGCTCTGGGTGAGCTGCCCGGTGGTCGCGGCGCGAAAAGTCGCCCGTGAAGGACGATTGCGCGTCGGCTGGACCACGGCGAGGGTCCGGCTGCTCGAACCGAGGCCGCTGAGGTGCTTCCGGTGCCAGGAGACGGGGCACGTCGGCGCGAAGTGCACTCGCGAAGTGGACCGCAGCGGCGCCTGCTACCGCTGTGGCGAGTCGGGCCACAGACTTCGCGAGTGCAAAGCCGAGCCGAAGTGCGCCATATGTGCGGCGGCGGACCGGCCCGCCAACCACAAAATTGGCGACAGGAGGTGCCCCGACTACAACAAGAAAAAGGGAAAGACCAACAAGAGTGGCAGGCGCAAAGACAGGCTTGTAAAGGCTACCGTCGTCGACGCGCCGGCTGCTAAGCCAGTGGAGGATTTAATGGACGCCGATAATTAATGGCGTCCATTAAGTTCTTGCAGGCCAATCTGAACCACTGTGCCAGAGCTCAAGATCTGCTGATCGAGAGCATGGCACAGTGGGGCATTAAGATTGCGATAGTGGCGGAGCCCTACGCGGTCCCCGATCGCGGCGATTGGCTGGGCGACCTGGACGGGTCGGTCGCGGTGATCGCTCCGGCCTCTGCGGGCTTCGTGGACGTCCGGAGGGGGAGCGGATACGCACTCGGTACGATGGACGGAGTGGCCGTCATCGGCGTGTACGCTCCCCCGAGCCGGAGTCTCGCCGACTTCGAGGCAATGCTCGCGGAGATCGGGGCGTCGATCGCTCGGCGGCCGCACCGTGCCGTTCTGATCGCCGGCGACTTCAACGCCAGGTCGGTGACCTGGGGGGCTCCGGCGACTGACGCGAGGGGCGCGATCATGGAGGAATGGGCGGTGGCAACGGGCCTCACGTTGCTGAACCGGGGCACGAGGAACACCTGCGTGCGAAGGAGCGGTGGGTCCATTGTGGACGTGACTTTCGCGTCCCGAAACCTCCACAACCGCGTCCGGGGTTGGAGAGTCTTGACCGACGTCGAGACCCTCTCCGACCACCGGTACATTCGGTTCGACGTCTCCTCGTCGCGTTCGAACGCGTCCGACTCGAGCGTCCCGATCGGCACCGGCCCGCGCTGGGTGCTGAGTCGGATGGATGCGGAGATCGCCGTGGAGGCTGCGATAGTGGAGGAATGGATCCGCCGACCTTCGGAACCGGCCCTTTCCGTCGACGAGGAAGCAGAGGGCATCCGCGAATCGCTAGCGCGGATCTGCGACGCGGCGATGCCGAGGGCGAAGCCGTTCCCGCCGAGGCGGCACTTGTACTGGTGGCGTCCGGAGCTCCGCGACTTGCGCGAAGCCTGCGTGAGATCGCGCCGCCGATTCACCAACTACAGGCGGAGGCGAAGAAGGGACCAGGCCGCAGAGGACGGCCTGTACGACTCCTACCGGTCCGCCTGCAAAGCGCTGCAGGCGGGCATTGCACGCGCTAAGGAATCGTGCTGGGACGAGTGGCTGCGAACTCTGGACAGAGACCCGTGGGGCAGGCCGTACCGGGCGGTGCGGAAGAAGCTCCGTCCGTGGGCACCCCCTCTGACCACGAGTCTGCAGCCGCAAATCTTGCAGCGCGTAGTCGAGTCCCTCTTCCCTCATAGGAACGAGTGGAGCCCACCGGCTATGGGCGTCGCGGAGCCGCGTCTCGCGGAGAGCGGGATCCCCCCTGTGACCGAGGCGGAGCTCGGTGCGGCCGTCGCGAGGCTCAAATCTAAGCGCACCGCCCCGGGCCCGGACGGCGTGCCGGGAAAGGTGCTGAGCCTCGCGACGGGTAGCATGGGTGGCAGAATTCGGGCCCTGTTCGACAGGTGCCTGGAGCAGGGCCGGTTTCCCCAGGTGTGGAAGACGGGCAGGCTCGTCCTGCTGAAGAAGGACGGACGGTCGGCCGAACAGCCTTCGGCCTATCGACCGATCGTGCTCCTCGACGAGATCAGTAAGGTGTTCGAGCGCGTCCTGGCGACTCGAATTCTCGAGTCGATGAACCCGGGATTGCACGAGGCGCAGTATGGATTTCGTCGGGGCCGGTCGACCGTCGCGGCCATCGCCCACCTCAGGGACCTCGCCGAGTCGGCGGTCTCCCGGGGTGGAGTGTTGTGGGCGGTCTCGCTGGACGTGACCAACGCGTTCAACTCTCTGCCCTGGGAGACGGTGAGGGTGGCGATGGGATACCACGGTATCCCGCGCTACTTGCGTAGGCTCATCGGAGCTTACTTTGCGGGAAGGGCGGTAGAGTTCCCGATAGGCGGCGGCGGTCTGTCGAGGCGGTCCATGTCGTGCGGCGTTCCGCAGGGTTCGGTCCTCGGACCGCTCCTGTGGAACATCGGCTACGACTGGGTGCTCCGCGGTGCCACGTTGCCGGGAGTGTCGGTCATCTGCTACGCAGACGACACTCTCGTCACCGTTCGCGCCGGCGGGCACCGCGAGGCGGGCCTCCTCGCCACGGCCGGCGTCGCGCAGGTGGTGGCCAGGATTCGGGCTCTCGGGCTGGAGGTCGCCTTGCAGAAGACGGAGGTCCTGGCCTTTCACGGGCCGAGGGCCGCTCCTCCGCCCGGGACGTCGATAGTCGTCGGGGGTACTTCGATCGCCGTCGGGTCGACGATGAAGTACCTGGGCATCGTTCTCGACGGTCGCTGGAAGTTCGACGAACACTTCCGGCGGCTGACCCCGAAGCTTCTGGCCGCCGCCGGAGCGCTCGGGAGTCTACTGCCCAACCTAGAAGGGCCCGCCGACAAATGCAGACGCCTCTTCGTGGGCGTCGTGCGTTCGATGGCGTTGTATGGCGCTCCGATTTGGGCGGGCGCTCTCTGCGCGCGGAACGTGTCGCTGATTCGCAGGCCGCACCGCGCTATCGCGCTGCGGGCTGCGAGGGCGTACCGCTCGGTGTCCTACACCGCATCGTGTCTCCTCGCCGGCAGCCCCCCGTGGGAACTGGAGGCCGAAGCTCTCGCGTCGGTCTTCTGGCGCGTGACGGAAGCGCGTCTGAGGGAGGAACCGCCTCGTCCGCAAGAGGTCGTGCGATGGAGGAGAGAAGCTCGCGATGGCCTCTTCCGGAAGTGGTCGGAGAATCTCGAGGACCCGAACGTAATTACGAGTCGGGGGCTGGTGGCGGCAATTCGGCCCGTTCTGCGCGGCTGGGTCGATAGGCGACACGGTGCGATGTCGTTCCACTTGGCGCAGATGCTGACCGGGCACGGCTGCTTCGGTCGCTATCTGTGCCGAGCGCTGGGGCGGGAGCCGACGTCGGAATGTCACCATTGCGACGCCGGCGCCGAGGACACGGCGGAGCACACGCGCGCGGTCTGCCCGGCGTGGTGCGAAGAGCGCGCCGCCCTGTCGGCGGCCATCGGAGCGGATCTCTCGCTGCCGGCCGTGGTATCGGCCATGGTCGGCAGCGAGGAGAACTGGAGCGCCGTCTCCTCCTTCTGCAGCGCCGTGATGCTGCAGAAGGAGGCGGCGGAGCGGGAGCGGGAACGGGATCCGAACTCGCTTCCGTCTCGTCGCGGTAGACGCGGTCGTCGGCGCAGGGCCTACCTGGCCAACCTGCAGCCGCCGCCCCCGTAGTTTGGATCAGCGGGCGATAGGTCGGGGGATCTATCGACCGCATCGCACGATCCTGAGGAGGACGGAGAGAGGCGATCTTATGTGTTCAAGGGATCCTCTCTCGGGTCGCTGTCGCTTTTGCGGCGACGACGACGGGCCCTAGTCTGGGCAGGCGCCGGCGGGATCGCGAAAGAGCTTTGTGTCCTCGCGATCTCGCCACAAGCGCATAGGCGGAACACACGTGTGGTTTTTGTTCAGTAAGAGTCTGACTCCCCTCCGAGCCCCCCCAACCGGAGGGTGTCCATGAAGGATTTTCCACACGTAAAAAAAAAAAAAAAAAAAGGTTAGGTTAGGTTAGGTTAGGTTAGGTTAGGTTAGGTTAGGTTAGGTTAGGTTAGGTTAGGTTAGGTTAGGTTAGGTTAGGTTAGGTTAGGTTAGGTTAGGTTTAGGTGCACTCCGGGTACTGCTCTGCCCAGAGCGGACTTGTGAGTGCAGGCGCCGTGAGGGCGCGGAGACGTGGGGGTTGGTTTTACCTTCCCCTGCGCTGGGGACGAGGTGGGTGGGCTCGCTTGCCCGCCTCGGGGGGGGTGGTGCTTAGGCGCTTTCCCTTGCGCCGTCCCGGCCTGTGTTGACTCACGTTGGCACTGTCCGGGCGGTGCGGGGCAGCCTGAGCGCCAGGCAGAGGGCGGTCGGGTTTTCGGCCAACTTCTGCCCGGGTTGGTGCGCGCGGTGCCACCGCGTGCCACCCACTAGGAACGGGATGGGCCCGCAAGGGCAACGCCGCCGGAGTTTGCAGAAGAATTTTCTTGATTCCTGCGACTTCGGCAATGGCGAGGGAGTGGCGCCGCTGGTTTTTACTGAGTAGTCTGGCATGCCGGGAGTCTCAGACTTCCGTCGCCTTCGGGTGGCGGGGGTGCGTAAATGCATTTTCCAGCGTTAAAAAAAAAAAAAAAAAAAAAAAAAAAAAAAAAAAAAAAAAAAAAAAAAAAAGGTTAGGTTAGGTTAGGTTAGGTTAGGTTAGGTTAGGTTAGGTTAGGTTAGGTTAGGTTAGGTTAGGTTAGGTTAGGTTAGGTTAGGTTAGGTTAGGTTAGGTTGGGGTGCTTGTCGGTGACCTCCTCGTGGTGCACCCTGGGCAACGGGACGGGCAGCAGTATCACAATCGCGGCACTGCTGCCCGTCGCGGCTGACGACCGACGCGTGTGGGGATGCATTCCGGCGCTCTACATTAGAGTTGTCCCGTGAGCGCATCAGGTGGCACAGCGCTCGCGCACTGTGTCACCACGGGGGGGCTGGATGGGTTCGGCGTGCGCTTACCCCGCCGTCGGACAGAGTGTGCAGGAGTCCTGTTCGCTCACCGTCCTATTATCGTAATCCCGTTTGTGGTGTCGTGGTCATGTCTCGCGGCCACGAACGGGACCGAGGGTCTTGCCTTAACCGGCCGGACCGCGAGGAAGAAAACCTCTATAAAAAATTACCCCGAATCCCAAGCGGCGACGCAGCGCGAGGGGATGCATGGCTGATGGGTAGTTCAGTCTCTACTGCGTTCCCCTGCTCTGCAGCCCCGCCGAGGCCAGAGTGGGGTTACGCGAGGCTTGCCCAGGTACAGGGGGTGTTACCTCGGGCTGACCACCCTTTCCCCCATACTCGTGGGAACAGTATGGAATTAAATAAAAACAAAACTTCAACAAACAAATCTTTTGACGTTAGTGGAGGAGAAGACGAGAGGCCCGAGAAGGGCGGAGTAGAGGAGAGGCCCGAGAAGGGTGCAGTTGTTTCGGATGGAGAGTTGTCTGACGTCGGCATGAGGTCGCGATCACCGTGCGACTCCGACTCGTCTCGCGCTCGGCTCTGGAAGCGGAAGCGCGATAGGGAAGAAGACACGTCAGATGACACTGATGATAAGTCCACGGCAGGAAAGTGTCACACGGCGCGCAGGGGTCGTGGTCGACCGCCCACGACAGGGCAATATGTTGGCCTCGCCAAGGCCAAGGCCGACTACCTCAAGCAGTGCGAGAGGGAGCTCGAGCTTGAGGCCGAAAGCGAGGCCATTGAGATCTCAAAGAGAGTGAGAGCTTCGCGATCCAACATAATTTCGGAAGGTGGGACGGTGTCGGGGGAATGCTCGATCATTGATCTACACAGGAAGGCCCAAGAATACGTCGAGGCCATTCTTACTGTCACTAAGATATCAAAGAACCTCAAAGGGACGAGCAAGAAAGCTCTGAATGAGTCCGCCGAGGGTATAGGCGAAGTACTCGGCGCCCTATACCACCGAACGACGAATGACGAGGTCAGGCAGCTGCGGGAGGCCAACGAGCGCCTAGAAGCGGAGAACGTACAGCTCCGCTCGGAGATCTCCGAGCTGCGACAGAGTGTAGCCGACATCAGGCGTGAGCTGGGCTCGACGTCCACTCCAGCCCCTCCCGCGAATGAAAACGGACTGATCGACCGCATAATGGCGGGGGTGGGCGCCATGCTCGACTCCCGCCTGGCGAAGCTGGAGGAGTCTGGCAGACTCCTGCCTGAAGTGTCTGAAGTGCGAAAAGGACCACCGGCGGCTTCGAAGAAGATCGCAACGTCGCCGCCGCAGACAGGGGTCACAACGCTGACTCCGCCAGCGAACCCGGCCCCAAAGTCTGCAAGTCAGTCTGCCAAGAAGAAGAAAAAGAAGAAGAAGGCGGGTGCGGCTACCCAAGTCGCCGCGCCCAACGAGCCTCGCCCCCTACCACCTGCTCCGGCCGCTCTGACGGAGGGGTGGAATGTGGTGGCGAGGAAAGGAAGAAAGGCGGGGCCGCCCAAAAACCAGCCCCAGCCCCAGAACAAAGGTGGGCCGGCTAAAAAGCCAAAAACGCCGAAGCTGCGATTGCCGCGATCGGCGGCGGTGCAGCTGACGCTGTTGCCGGGCAGCACGAGGACCTACGCGGAGGTCCTCGGTGCCATAAAGGCTGACGGCCTTATAGCGAGCATGGGCGTCGAGACTCGCTATAGGGTCTCTCAGACCGGCGCGCGAAGGTTCGAGCTGCCCGGCACCGGCAATAAGGAGAAGGCCGAGGAGCTAGCCCGGCGCATCAAGGCGGTCGTCGGCGAGGACGTGGCGGTCACCCGCCCGGAGAAGTGCGCCGACCTGCGGGTGGCCGGGTTAGACGACTCGGTCACTCCCCAGGAGCTGGCCGGCGTGATCGCCAAGGCGGGAGGATGCGCCGAGGAATCGATAAAAGTGGGCGAAGTACGGCAAAACTTCGCCGGCATCGGGACAGCGTGGGTTCGCCTGCCAGTAGAGGCGGCGAAGAAAGTGGTCGACGGGCGCCGCCTACTCGTCGGGTTCGTGTCGGCGAGTGTGACCCTGTTGAAGACGAGACCGCAACAATGCTATCGCTGCCACGAGGTTGGGCACGTGGCAGCGAAGTGTGACAAGGGAGTGGACCGCAGCGGCCAGTGCTACCGCTGCGGCAAGGAGGGGCACATTCGCCGGCAATGTACTGCCGAAGCTTGCTGTCCCATATGCCAGGCGGAGAAAAAACCGGCTGGGCACAGCCTAGTTGCGTGCCCTCGCAATAAAGCGGGAAGGAGGAAGAAGGCGGCGACCAAAAATAAAACCCGCGCGCCGCCTGCCAACAGAGCTGGGGAGGTGACAATGGACACCCAATCATAGTAATGGCGCTTAAGGTGCTCCAAGCCAACCTGAACCACTGTGCCAGGGCCCAGGACCTCCTCGTCCAGAGCCTGGTACAGTGGTCCGTGCGGGCGGCGGTGGTGGCCGAGCCGTACTCGGTCCCGCCGAGGGATAACTGGATCGGCGATAACGATGGCGTGGTGGCCATCGTGACCCAGGTCGCCGCGGGCGCCCCGCCCTTTACGAACATTGTGAGGGGCTCGGGTTGCGTCGCGGCACTGCTGGGGGAGGTGGCCATCGTCGGGGCATATTTTTCCCCGAACAAGTCGGTCGCCGAGTTCGAGGCGTTTCTCGACGGGACCGAGTCGATCATGCGTAGGTTTTATCCGGCGGAAGTGCTCGTGCTGGGCGACTTCAATGCGAAGTCACGTCTGTGGGGGTGTCCTGCCACAGATGCGCGGGGGGCGATTCTGGAGGAGTGGCTCGTTGCCACCGGCCTGACCGTCCTCAATCGCGGGACGGCCAACACGTGCGTGCGCAGGTCGGGCGGCTCGATCGTGGACGTTTCGTTTGCGAGCCCCGGCCTCGCGCGCCGCGTTCGGGACTGGCGAGTGCTGGACGACGTGGAGACTCTCTCGGATCATCGTTACATCCGCTTCGAGATCTCCGCTCGTCCGGCGGTGCCGCCAAGCTCCAGCCGCGCCCCGGCGGAGGGGGGTCCTCGGTGGCAGCTGAAGCGTCTCGACCGGGAGCGACTCGACGAAGCGGCGATTGTGGCGTCGTGTCAGCCGCGCGTCGACGGTCCACCGGACAGGGTGGCAGACTGGCTGGTGGCCAGAATGACCGACGCGTGCGACGCGGCCATGCCGCGGTCGAGGGGTCGCCCCGGGCGGGCTCAGGTGTACTGGTGGTCGGAGACGATAGCGCAGCTGCGCAGGGAGTGCGTGGCCGTCCGACGCCAGTACACGCGCTGCAGGAGGCGCATCTTCAGGACGCCCCCCGCTTCGCAGGACAGGACACGGCACGAGGAGGAGGGCGAGCGGCTGTACGCCCTTTACACGGCAGCCAAAGCCAGCCTCCGTCGTGCCATCGGCGAGTCGCAGGCCGCGGCCAGGGAGGAAATGCTGGACGGACTGAACAGCGACCCGTGGGGGATGCCCTACAAGCGGGTACGCAACAAGGTCCGTCCCTGGGCTCCTCCACTCACGGAGACCCTGGACGCCGAAGTGGTCCGTGAGGTGGTCGCGGCCCTGTTCACGACGGCGCCGGCCGAGCACGAGCCGCCGTCGATGGCACCGCGAGGAGAGGATCGAGACGTCGGAGAGGAGGCACCGGAGGTCGGCGAGTCCGAATTCGAGGAAGCAGTCGCGCGGCTGCGACGGAAGAACGTCGCTCCAGGCCCGGATGGGATTCCGGGGAGGGCGTGGGCGGTGGCGCTGAACCACCTGGCGCCGCAAGTTCGAGGGCTATTCTCTGCCTGTCTGGCTCAAGCCTTAATTCCACAGCGGTGGAAGACAGGCAGGTTAGTCCTCCTCAGGAAGGAAGGCCGGCCGGCGGAGTCACCGTCGGCGTACCGCCCCATCGTCCTCCTCGACGAGCTCGCTAAGCTGTTCGAGCGCGTCTTGGCCGCGCGTCTGGTGGCGCACCTCGGGCGTCGAGGACCCGACCTCTCGGACGTGCAGTTCGGCTTCCGCAGTGGCCGTTCTACCGTGGATGCCGTGCTGTGCGTCCGTGCCCAGGTGCAGGAAGCGGTGGCCCGGGGCGACGTCGTCGTGGCGGTGTCTATCGACATCGCCAACGCCTTCAATACGTTGCCCTGGGGCTGCATCAGGGAGGCGCTCCGCTACCACGGGGTGCCGACCTACTTGCGTCGCGTGGTCGGTGCCTATCTCTCCGACAGGTGGGTGGTCTTCCCCGGAAGGGATGGTCGGGTTGTGAGAAGGGAAGTCGTGTGCGGTGTTCCGCAGGGGTCGGTGCTTGGGCCACTCCTGTGGAACATCGGGTACGATTGGGTGTTGCGTGGCTCGTTGCTGCGCGGCGTCAGCGTCGTCTGCTACGCCGACGACACGCTGGTGCTGGCCCGCCGACCGACGTATCGGGAGGCGACAGTGCTGGCGACCGCTGGCGTCGCGCAGGTCGTGGCGCGAATCCGACGCCTCGGCCTCGTCGTCGCGCTGGACAAGGCACAAGGAATAGTCTTCCACGGCCCGAGGAGGGCGCCTCCCCACGACGCCCATCTTATCGTGGGAGGCACTCGCATCGGCCTGTCGGGCACGATGACGTACCTGGGTCTCGTGCTCGACGGCCGGTGGAAT
>NC_059409.1:16930048-16947548 GCF_905220565.1 Melitaea cinxia
GGTGAAAACCGCAGCCAAATCGGTTAAGAAATGGCTGAGTTATAGCAATTAATAGAATTCTTTAATATTTCCTTAATAAAATATTAAAGAATTCTATTTTTAGAACACGAATATCCGATTATCTATATAAAGAAGTTATGAGTTTAAATAATATATATTGAAACAGGAATATTATAGTCCCCTTGTGAGGCAGGAGGATGAAAATTTGAGATGGGGGTAAAAAGCCAACGGAGAAGCCGTTGGCGCAAGAAATTCCGGGAAAATCGAAGGTTTTTTGGGGGGGGGGGGGGGGGGTGAGGGGGGTTTTTGGTTGGATGGGGTAGTAGGGGTAAAATAAGTAGTATTCGTGAAAACCGGGAATTTATCGGATTTATATTAAAAGAATTAAAGAATTAAAACGGTTTTTATTAAAATTTAGGTGAATGAGTGACTTGTAATTTTATAAGAATTTTTAAACCTATTATGAAAGAAAACAAATTAGTTATGTGTTTAAACAGAATTTTGAAAGGTCTATTGTGTCTAAGTCGTTGGGTTTCCACGAAAACTAAATATAGAAAGGGGGTAAGTGTAACGTAAGGAAGTTGATGAAGAAGGAAAATCTGGAGAAAGTGGAAAATTTGGGGGGGGGGGGGGGGGGGGGGGGGAGATTTCGGTTGGGTGGGATGAAGGATGTAAAAGGAGTGGATAAGGTGAAAACCGCGTGAAAATCGGTTGGGAGGATCAGGAGTAATGGAATTTTTAAGGTTTCTATAGTTTTACTCAATATTTACGTAAACGTAAATATTGAGCTTTTTTCCTGTGGGAATTGCGGGATAAAAAGTAGCGGAAAAGGAGAAGGGAGGTCCAAAAAGGTTTGCTACTGAAGGGGGTGTAAGTAGGGTGAAGGACTATGGAGTAATTAAGGATCTAAATTTAAGGCGTGGCGTTTTTCTGCTCACAAACTTAGTGCTGCGGTAGTAACTTCTGAGTGGAAGTGAATATCTTCTAAATTTATAAATGGAAAAATCTGAATTTTGCTTAGTTTTATTCTTATTGATACACTTTAACACTGAATATGATAAAATATATAGGTCCTCACTGATAATTTTAATCTAGCTCACTGGTAAGGTACATAATACAGTTTTGTAGCTTGACACTAAGTTTGTAATCACAATTATAGCTGAATTGTTCCGAATTTCCTCAATATTTTTGATAAGGGTGATTTAAGGGGTCGCTAAAAGTCTTTTGATATAAGATGGGTAACCGTAGCACCAACACCCTCGGAATTAGCGGCAACGGCTACCTTTACCACGTTATGATTTTTGGTCGAAAAAAAAATACTTACAGTTCGAGAAAAAATTTAAAAATTTGCACACGGTAAGAAGTCACTTTGGAGCACTTATTGGTGGGAAAAAAAAAAATTAGGGTCGTCGCTTTAGATTCGTCGGCGTACGCACTTAAGTCTTATAAAAAGGGCGTTTCGTCGCGCACTTAAGTTTGTAACACTTTTTTCCTGTATTAAATTTAACTGAATTATAAAGTGTTACACATCAGTTTGAAGGGGAGGATGTCCTGAATGCACTGATACTAATACTTTTAAAAAATATTGATAACTGACTGAGTAATGAATTTTTTAATGGAACACTATGTAAATTTTGACTGTTTTATATTAGAGAAAACACAAAAATAGCTGTAAAAAATTGAGTTTTTCACTTATTTGAGTTCTAAAACCACCAGCGGATAGCTGGCGGCAGCGCGCAACTTTTGATATATTACACAGATTTTTAGAACACAGTTTCGCGGTTATTGGGAATTTTTTGATCGGAGCGACGCGGAAACGATGCTCACGGGGCGAGCGTTCGCTGCAGACTGGTTAGGTTAGGTTAGGTTAGGTTAGGTTAGGTTAGGTTAGGTTAGGTTAGGTTAGGTTAGGTTAGGTTAGGTTAGGTTAGGTTAGGTTAGGTTAGGTTAGGTTAGGTTAGGTTAGGTTAGGTTAGGTTAGGTTAGGTTAGGTTAGGTTAGGTTAGGTTAGGTTAGGTTAGGTTAGGTTAGGTTAGGTTAGGTTAGGTTAGGTTAGGTTAGGTTAGGTTAGGTTAGGTTAGGTTAGGTTAGGTTAGGTTAGGTTAGGTTAGGTTAGGTTAGGTTAGGTTAGGTTAGGTTAGGTTAGGTTAGGTTAGGTTAGGTTAGGTTAGGTTAGGTTAGGTTAGGTTAGGTTAGGTTAGGTTAGGTTAGGTTAGGTTAGGTTAGGTTAGGTTAGGTTAGGTTAGGTTAGGTTAGGTTAGGTTAGGTTAGGTTAGGTTAGGTTAGGTTAGGTTAGGTTAGGTTAGGTTAGGTTAGGTTAGGTTAGGTTAGGTTAGGTTAGGTTAGGTTAGGTTAGGTTAGGTTAGGTTAGGTTAGGTTAGGTTAGGTTAGGTTAGGTTAGGTTAGGTTAGGTTAGGTTAGGTTAGGTTAGGTTAGGTTAGGTTAGATTAGGTTAGGTTAGGTTAGGTTAGGTTAGGTTAGGTTAGGTTAGGTTAGGTTAGGTTAGGTTAGGTTAGGTTAGGTTAGGTTAGGTTAGGTTAGGTTAGGTTAGGTTAGGTTAGGTTAGGTTAGGTTAGGTTAGGTTAGGTTAGGTTAGGTTAGGTTAGGTTAGGTTAGGTTAGGTTAGGTTAGGTTAGGTTAGGTTAGGTTAGGTTAGGTTAGGTTAGGTTAGGTTAGGTTAGGTTAGGTTAGGTTAGGTTAGGTTAGGTTAGGTTAGGTTAGGTTAGGTTAGGTTAGGTTAGGTTAGGTTAGGTTAGGTTAGGTTAGGTTAGGTTAGGTTAGGTTAGGTTAGGTTAGGTTAGGTTAGGTTAGGTTAGGTTAGGTTAGGTTAGGTTAGGTTAGGTTAGGTTAGGTTAGGTTAGGTTAGGTTAGGTTAGGTTAGGTTAGGTTAGGTTAGGTTAGGTTAGGTTAGGTTAGGTTAGGTTAGGTTAGGTTAGGTTAGGTTAGGTTAGGTTAGGTTAGGTTAGGTTAGGTTAGGTTAGGTTAGGTTAGGTTAGGTTAGGTTAGGTTAGGTTAGGTTAGGTTAGGTTAGGTTAGGTTAGGTTAGGTTCCCGGGCCTTTGGAGCCTAGGCCCCAGTCTTAGGTCTGGGACCTAGGCTCCAAGGGGAGGAGTTCCTGGACTTCTACCTGGGCGCGTCCCCCGTTTGGCGGATAGGGGAGTGCTGCCGCAGTCGAATGACTGCAGGCGGTAGGGGTCTACGGACCCACGCGGACCAACACCAGGCGAGGCGTCCGGGTCCCGCTCTGGTCTTGTACTGGAGTGGTCCTGTGATCGCACATTGCGCCACGAGGGAGCGCGGAGCTTGCGTGGAATGGCCTAGCCTTTCACGCGGCGCCAGAAGAGAGGGCGCGGAGTGGGATGTGGACCTTGGCGGTCCCCCCGGCACTAGAGGGCGGGGTGAGCGTTATTTATTTATTTATTTATTTATTATTTTTATTTATTTATTTTATCATCATCGCTCGCCCCCCTTGGTGATTTGGTGAGTGTGGCGCTGCGAAGGCGCGGAGAAGCGGGGTGGGGATTTTCCCCCCTGCTCCTAGTGGACGGGCGACCTCGGCGGCGGTGACCCCGCCGTCGGGTAGAGTGGGCGGGTTTCCCGTCCGCTCTACGCCTCATAAGCTCGTAACCCCGTGCGAGGTGTCGTGGTCATGTCTCGCGGCTTCGTGCGGGACCGAGGGGTCTTGCCTTAACCGGCCGGATCTAGAGGAAGAAGACCTCTATAAAAATTACCCCAAATCCTAAGCGGCGACACAGCGCGAAGGGATGCGTGGCCGATGGGAGGTTCGGTCTAACTGTGTCATCCCCTAAACATGGATACGTGCATTAAAACATTATTAACCCAGGAGGGTACCGGCGCCTCAGGCAATGGAGAATCCCTTCGCGCTTCGGCGCGCAGCCCTGTCGAATCTGGGATGGGCAAATCACGTGTTTATGTTTCGGAGCTTTCCGGTTCCGACGAGAGGCCCGAGAAGGGCGGAGTTGAGGTAGTGCCCGAGAAGGGCGGAGTGGACGTAGTGCCCGAGAAGGGCGGTGAAGACGTTGGGCCCGAGAAGGGCGGAGTTACTGGCGGGGTGAGACAGCCGCGAGTTGTCCTCACGCGTGTGGACAGCGTCGGCTCTCTCTCCTCGGTCGACGGGAGGTTTTGGGGGGCGGGATCAGATTCCGACGACAACATGTCGTTGGGATCTTCCCGCCACCGAAAGCCTCAGTTTAGGAAAAGAATCCTGTCTCCGGGCTCCTCGGAGGAGGAAAATGAAAGGAAAAGGGCGACGCCTGGCAGAGGCCGAGGTCGACCGGCTACAACCGGCCAATACGTCGGACTGGCCGAAGCCAGACGTCGCCTTAACGACGAAAAGGAGCGCGAACGGAAAATCCAGGCGGAGAGCGAGCTGGCCGACATGGCGCGTGCGGTCCAATCCAGGACAAGCTCGCGTCAGTCGGACATGTCGCTCAGCGACGACGCCGGAAGATGTGGAGACGCGCTTTCTCGAGCGGAAGGTTACCTTGAGCTTCTGCAAAAGGTGACCGGAAGCTCGAGAAACCTCAAGGGCACTTATATCAAGGCCCTTAAACAAGTGCGCAAAGGCATGAAGGAGGTGGTGGAGGAACTCGCCAATCGCAACGCGACTGACGAGGTCGTCCACCTCAGGGCGTTGGTTGCCGAACTTCGAAAGGAGAAGGAGGAGTGGAGGTCGAAGTTCAACGCCCTGGAAGAAAAAATGGATAGATTCATGCTGTCGCAGACTGCGGCGCATAAATCTCTGCGTCCCGACGACTGGGACGAACGTGAACGCTCTCTCGCGTCCAAGCTGAGCGACATGCTCAACGCCTCGATCGACGCCAAGATCGAGGCGTTGAGCGACCGGCTCTTACCGGCCAAAGCGCAGCGTGTCGCTCTGGACGCGAGGAAGGACAGAGAGGCCCCAGCTTCCGAGCCGGCCGACCAGGCGGCGGTCACGACGTTGACCCCGCCAGCGAATCCGGCTCCGAAGAGGGGGAAGCCAAACGGACGGGAGAGAAAGAAAAAGAAGGGTAAGACCGCGAACGCGGTCGAGACTCCGGCGGCAGCGCCGAAACCTGCTGCGAAACCGGCGCCCGCGACTCCTGCCGCGCGGGAGACCTGGTCTACCGTCCTCGGACGGAAGGCCGGGAAGCCAGGCAAGGCTGCGGCTACGGCTGCTTCGAAAGAAGCAAAGCCGAAAAAGAAGTTGCGGGCGCCGTCTTCGGCGGCGGTTTCGATAACGCTGCAGCCGGAGGCGAAGGACAGAGGCGTCACGTACGCCTCTGTGATCAAGGAGGCCCGCAGCAGGATAGACCTCGATGGTCTGGGAATCCAAACGCTCAAGATCCGAACGGGCGCGACGGGTTCCCGGATCATCGAGGTCCCTGGAGCGGAGAAAGGCGAGAAGGCCGACCTTCTCGCCTCGAAATTGCGAGAAGTCCTCGGCACGGAAGCCGTCAGAGTGCAGCGGCCTTCGAAGAGGGTCGAGCTGCGGGTCATGGGGCTCGACGACTCCGTCGCCGCCGAGGAGGTCACCCGAGCACTGGCCGCGGAGGGTGGGTGTCAGCCGGACGAAGTGAAGGCTGGCTCCCTCGCCCCCAACGGCTCGCTCTGGGTGAGCTGCCCGGTGGTCGCGGCGCGAAAAGTCGCCCGTGAAGGACGATTGCGCGTCGGCTGGACCACGGCGAGGGTCCGGCTGCTCGAACCGAGGCCGCTGAGGTGCTTCCGGTGCCAGGAGACGGGGCACGTCGGCGCGAAGTGCACTCGCGAAGTGGACCGCAGCGGCGCCTGCTACCGCTGTGGCGAGTCGGGCCACAGACTTCGCGAGTGCAAAGCCGAGCCGAAGTGCGCCATATGTGCGGCGGCCGACCGGCCCGCCAACCACAGAATTGGCGACAGGAGGTGCCCCGACTACAACAAGGGAAAGAAAAAGACCAACAAGAGTGGCAGGCGCAAAGACAGGCCCGTAAAGGCTGCCATCGTCGACGCGCCGGCTGCTAAGCCAGTGGAGGATTTAATGGACGCCGATAATTAATGGCGTCCATTAAGTTCTTGCAGGCCAATGTGAACCACTGTGCCAGAGCTCAAGATCTGCTGATCGAGAGCATGGCACAGTGGGGCATTAAGATCGCGATAGTGGCGGAACCCTACGCGGTCCCCGATCGCGGCGATTGGCTGGGCGACCTGGACGGGTCGGTCGCGGTGATCGCTCCGGCCTCTGCGGGCTTCGTGGACGTCCGGAGGGGGAGCGGATACGCACTCGGTACGATGGACGGAGTGGCCGTCATCGGCGTGTACGCTCCCCCGAGCCGGAGTCTCGCCGACTTCGAGGCAATGCTCGCGGAGATCGGGGCGTCGATCGCTCGGCGGCCGCACCGTGCCGTTCTGGTCGCCGGCGACTTCAACGCCAGGTCGGTGACCTGGGGGGCTCCGGCGACTGACGCGAGGGGCGCGATCATGGAGGAATGGGCGGTGGCAACGGGCCTCACGTTGCTGAACCGGGGCACGAGGAACACCTGCGTGCGAAGGAGCGGTGGGTCCATTGTGGACGTGACTTTCGCGTCCCGAAACCTCCACAACCGCGTCCGGGGTTGGAGAGTCTTGACCGACGTCGAGACCCTCTCCGACCACCGGTACATTCGGTTCGACGTCTCCTCGTCGCGTTCGAACGCGTCCGACTCGAGCGTTCCGATCGGTACCGGCCCGCGCTGGGTGCTGAGTCGGATGGATGCGGAGATCGCCGTGGAGGCTGCGATAGTGGAGGAATGGATCCGCCGACCTTCGGAACCGGCCCTTTCCGTCGACGAGGAAGCAGAGGGCATCCGCGAATCGCTAGCGCGAATCTGCGACGCGGCGATGCCGAGGGCGAAGCCGTTCCCGCCGAGGCGGCACTTGTACTGGTGGCGTCCGGAGCTCCGCGACTTGCGCGAAGCCTGCGTGAGATCACGCCGCCGATTCACCAACTACAGGCGGAGGCGAAGAAGGGACCAGGCCGCAGAGGACGGCCTGTACGACTCCTACCGGTCCGCCTGCAAAGCGCTGCAGGCGGGCATTGCACGCGCTAAGGAATCGTGCTGGGACGAGTGGCTGCGAACTCTGGACAGAGACCCGTGGGGCAGGCCGTACCGAGCAGTGCGGAAGAAGCTCCGTCCGTGGGCACCCCCTCTGACCACGAGTCTGCAGCCGCAAATCTTGCAGCGCGTAGTCGAGTCCCTCTTCCCTCATAGGAACGAGTGGAGCCCACCGGCTATGGGCGTCGCGGAGCCGCGTCTCGCGGAGAGCGGGATCCCCCCTGTGACCGAGGCGGAGCTCGGTGCGGCCGTCGCGAGGCTCAAATCTAAGCGCACCGCCCCGGGCCCGGACGGCGTGCCGGGAAAGGTGCTGAGCCTCGCGACGGGTAGCATGGGTGGCAGAATTCGGGCCCTGTTCGACAGGTGCCTGGAGCAGGGCCGGTTTCCCCGGGTGTGGAAGACGGGCAGGCTCGTCCTGCTGAAGAAGGACGGACGGTCGGCCGAACAGCCTTCGGCCTATCGACCGATCGTGCTCCTCGACGAGATCAGTAAGGTGTTCGAGCGCGTCCTGGCGACTCGAATTCTCGAGTCGATGAACCCGGGATTGCACGAGGCGCAGTATGGGTTTCGTCGGGGGCGGTCGACCGTCGCGGCCATCGCCCACCTCAGGGACCTCGCCGAATCGGCGGTCTCCCGGGGTGGAGTGTTGTGGGCGGTCTCGCTGGACGTGACCAACGCGTTCAACTCTCTGCCCTGGGAGACGGTGAGGGAGGCGCTGGGATACCACGGTATCCCGCGCTACTTGCGTAGGCTCATCGGAGCTTACTTTGCGGGAAGGGCAGTAGAGTTCCCGATAGGCGGCGGCGGTCTGTCGAGGCGGTCCATGTCGTGCGGCGTTCCGCAGGGTTCGGTCCTCGGACCGCTCCTGTGGAACATCGGCTACGACTGGGTGCTCCGCGGTGCCACGTTGCCGGGAGTGTCGGTCATCTGCTACGCAGACGACACTCTCGTCACCGTTCGCGCCGGGGGGCACCGCGAGGCGGGCCGCCTCGCCACGGCCGGCGTCGCGCAGGTGGTGGCCAGAATTCGGGCTCTCGGGCTGGAGGTCGCCTTGCAGAAGACGGAGGTCCTGGCCTTTCACGGGCCGAGGGCCGCTCCTCCGCCCGGGACGTCGATAGTCGTCGGGGGTACTTCGATCGCCGTCGGGTCGACGATGAAGTACCTGGGCATCGTTCTCGACGGTCGCTGGAAGTTCGACGAACACTTCCGGCGGCTGACCCCGAAGCTTCTGGCCGCCGCCGGAGCGCTCGGGAGTCTACTGCCCAACCTAGAAGGGCCCGCCGACAAATGCAGACGCCTCTTCGTGGGCGTCGTGCGTTCGATGGCGTTGTATGGCGCTCCGATTTGGGCGGGCGCTCTCTGCGCGCGGAACGTGTCGCTGATTCGCAGGCCGCACCGCGCTATCGCGCTGCGGGCTGCGAGGGCGTACCGCACGGTGTCCTACATCGCATCGTGTCTCCTCGCCGGCAGCCCCCCGTGGGAACTGGAGGCCGAAGCTCTCGCGTCGGTCTTCTGGCGCGTGACGGAAGCGCGCCTGAGGGAGGAACCGCCTCGTCCGCAAGAGGTCGTGCGATGGAGGAGAGAAGCTCGCGACGGCCTCTTCCGGAAGTGGTCGGAGAATCTCGAGGACCCGAACGTAATTACGAGTCGGGGGCTGGTGGCGGCGATTCGGCCCGTTCTGCGCGGCTGGGTCGATAGGCGACACGGTGCGATGTCGTTCCACTTGGCGCAGATGCTGACCGGGCACGGCTGCTTCGGTCGCTATCTGTGCCGAGCGCTGGGGCGGGAGCCGACGTCGGAATGTCATCATTGCGACGCCGGCGCCGAGGACACGGCGGAGCACACGCGCGCGGTCTGCCCGGCGTGGTGCGAAGAGCGCGCCGCCCTGTCGGCTGCCATCGGAGCGGATCTCTCGCTGCCGGCCGTGGTCTCGGCCATGGTCGGCAGCGAGGAGAACTGGAGCGCCGTCTCCTCCTTCTGCAGCGCCGTGATGCTGCGGAAGGAGGCGGCGGAGCGGGAGCGGGAACGGGATCCGAACTCGCTTCCGTCTCGTCGCGGGAGACGCGGTCGGCGGCGCAGGGCCTACCTGGCCAACCTGCAGCCGCCGCCCCCGTAGTTTGGATCAGCGGGCGATAGGTCGGGGGATCTATCGACCGCATCGCACGATCCCGAGGAGGACGGAGAGAGGCGATCTTATGTGTTCAAGGGATCCTCTCTCGGGTCGCTGCCGCTTTTGCGGCGACGACGACGGGCCCTAGTCTGGGCAGGCGCCGGCGGGATCGCGAAAGAGCTTTGTGTCCTCGCGATCTCGCCACAAGCGCATAGGCGGAACACACGTGTGGTTTTTGTTCAGTAAGAGTCTGACTCCCCTCCGAGCCCCCCCAACCGGAGGGTGTCCATGAAGGATTTTCCACACGTTAAAAAAAAAAAAAAAAAAAAAAAAGGTTAGGTTAGGTTAGGTTAGGTTAGGTTAGGTTAGGTTAGGTTAGGTTAGGTTAGGTTAGGTTAGGTTAGGTTAGGTTAGGTTAGGTTAGGTTAGGTTAGGTTAGGTTAGGTTAGGTTAGGTTAGGTTAGGTTAGGTTAGGTTAGGTTAGGTTAGGTTAGGTTAGGTTAGGTTAGGTTAGGTTAGGTTAGGTTAGGTTAGGTTAGGTTAGGTTAGGTTAGGTTAGGTTAGGTTAGGTTAGGTTAGGTTTTTTTTTTTTTTTTAAGTTGGTAAACAATTAGGTTCTTTATTTCGAGGATGAGTGACATGAGACATAGTAATAAGTGAGTAAGATGAATACGCTCCGGCCAGTAATAGAAGTAGTCTTGATAATTGTATAAAAAATCGATGATAATAGACAAATTAAATAAGTAAGTTGTAGCCCCAGTGGAGACTTGAAATGGAGCGCTGCATGGGTGCAGGGGGGCAGAACTTGCGATTTGATACAATTGTTCAATCCCCTACAGACCATGCAGCGCGAATGATGGAGATGATGATGAGTGGGCTGAGTGGGCAAAGGGTTAAGGCCATATTACAATTCCGAGTAGCCCTTACGCCCGGCCCGAAGTGATGAAATGATGAATTAACAAGTGATTATAAAATGAGATATACAAAAGATGGAGATTATAAACAAAATGAACTAAAGCTAAGGTAGTAAAGTATATATGGTTTTTTTTTTTTTTTTTTTTTTTTTTTTTTTTTTTTTTTTTTTTTTGTTTTTATGAGTATATTGATCTTTTTTGATTATACATTTATGTTTTTTATTGATTTACAGAGTATTTTTTTTTTTTTTTTTTTTTTTTTTTTTTTTTTTTTTTTTCTTTTTTTTTTTTTTTTTTTTTTATATAATACAATAATATAGATAATATATTAAGTAATCTTAAAGAACAAAATTAATCTTAAAAACTATTATATATTAATATATCTTATATAGTATTGACAAAGTAGAATAAAAATCAAAAAGAGGTAATAAAAATAAAAATAAAAATGAAGAACAACAATCATAACATAAGTTATTAATCTTAAGACAGGGTAAAACGTAATAGATTAAAAGTACAGTCAAGTTCGACTCGGAGCACTCCCGCGAAGCCCTGGTGGGTGAGTCCTGAAGCGTCGCCGCGTTAGAATAATGAGAAGTATAAGTAAGAGTAGGAAAAATCCCGAGCTGAGCGAAGTATGTGGAGTGTTATGCGTGAGTGTAAAAGATAGAGTTAAAGTGGTTATTATGATTGTATGAGTGTAAAGGAATTATGTATATAAATGTTAACTAAATGGATAATATATATGTAAGAGTAAGGATAGAAATATATATAAATGTAAAAGGAGTCTGAGCGATATATGGGTAAAGAGTAGTGTGAAAAGGTACCTGCAGTTCGTGGGAAGAGAGTGTGGTGTGTAAAGTGTACGGATGAGAAGCAAGACAAGACGAACAATTTAGAACTTACGGAGCTGCCCGTGCCGCACTGTTCGGTGAGGGTGTCGGAGCAGTTCCGTAGTCTATGTTTTGCCTTGTCTTGTTACGCATGGAACGCACAATAGGGCAAGTGGTAGAGGTGGCTTTGTGTTCTGTAGGGTGTTTGTTATTAAACTTCATATTATGAGACACACAGTTAAAGCATTTGTAAGTGCCGGTCTCTGCGACAGTTGAGCCGTCGACAGAGACGGAGGTGTTGTGTCGGCATTCTTTATGAATATGTCCATCTTCCGCGCAGTGCGCGCACCGCGTGGAAGAGGACTTGCAGTGGGTGGCAGTGTGCCCGAACTGCAGGCACTTGTGGCACTGTAAGAAGGGACTGAATTCTTCGATGTGTACGCGCTGATAATCAACGCGCACACGATCGAGGGACAGTAAGGTGCGGAAGGCTGTAGGGTGTGTTATGAAAACGGCGTTGTAGAGTAATGGATTTCTATTATCCCTTTTAAATTTATATTTAATATATGAAGAGTCGAATTCACTAAGCTCGGGGTTTTGTCGCATAATAATGTCCGTAAGCTCCTCAACGGCGACGTCGCAGGACACACCCTTCAGAATAATCATAGGCTTGAGGCGGCTAGCCACCTCAGCGGAGACTTTGGCGTCGTTAGCCGCTTTAATACGTTGCAGGGCATCGTCGCGGTCGCGCTCCGTGTCGAACTCGATGCGAAGTTTATTTTTAGATAGTGGGGCTACCTTGGCCGGAGCGTAATTAGTTTCGCGAAAGGATATTGTAGATTTCAGGTTTCTGAATGTTTCCTCTCGGGAGGAGGCCGGAGTTTTAGAGGCGACGACGATTGCTGGTTTCGTGTTCGGCGGTGTGGTAGAGGCGGCTTTGACCGCCGGGGAAGGTCGAGCGGTAGGGCCAGGCAGGTCCCTGGGCTGGGCTTGACGCCCGGCGATAGACGCGTATGTGGATATTATATTCTTAGAAGTCGCAGAGTGTTCGGCCTTGATCTCTTCGCGCAGCTTGGAGACCTCGTCTTTTACTAGTTGGGTCAGATCGGTGACCACATTCTTGTAACACGTGGGTGAGTTGAAAGTGGGGTCGTATTTTTCTTGTTCAGCTATGTTAATTTCGAGGTAGGTCTCGCAAGCCACGCGAATCTCCTGGGCGGCGCACTGTATGAGGTCCTTATTGACCGAAGTCACGCTTTTTCCCTCACGGACAGCGTGACATATTGTCTCAGTAAGCTGTTCGATAATTGTGCGGAAGCTGGCCTCACTTCGAACGTCGGAGCCCAGGTATGGAAGCTTCTTGCTCGTTTTATCTTTTTTCCCTGCGGGGGCAGCCATGACGGGGGAAGGGGGATGGTGTCAGGGTGAGGTAAAACTAAGTCAAATGTAAGGTATAAGAAATCGGAACAATAAAAAAATTTTGGGGGGGGGGTTGTGAAGAAGGGGGGGTGCTAGGTGTGTGTGGTTACGGTAAAGAAAAGGAGAAAATAAAATAAAATAAAAAAAATTTTTTGGTGGTGGGGGTGGGGGGGGGGGGGGGTAGGGGGGGGGTTTTGTAGAAGTGGTGAAACTAAAGAATAGATAAAGAATTCAAGAAAATAAAATTTGGGGGGGGAGGGGGTAGGGGGTGGTAAGGGGGTGGGTTGTGTAAAGGGGGTGAAGTAGGTGTCAAAGGTGAAAACCGCAGCCAAATCGGTTAAGAAATGGCTGAGTTATAGCAATTAATAGAATTCTTTAATATTTCCTTAATAAAATATTAAAGAATTCTATTTTTAGAACACGAATATCCGATTATCTATATAAAGAAGTTATGAGTTTAAATAATATATATTGAAACAGGAATATTATAGTCCCCTTGTGAGGCAGGAGGATGAAAATTTGAGATGGGGGTAAAAAGCCAACGGAGAAGCCGTTGGCGCAAGAAATTCCGGGAAAATCGAAGGTTTTTTGGGGGGGGGGGAGGGGGTGAGGGTGGTTTTTGGTTGGATGGGGTAGTAGGGGTAAAATAAGTAGTATTCGTGAAAACCGGGAATTTATCGGATTTATATTAAAAGAATTAAAGAATTAAAACGGTTTTTATTAAAATTTAGGTGAATGAGTGACTTGTAATTTTATAAGAATTTTTAAACCTATTATGAAAGAAAACAAATTAGTTATGTGTTTAAACAGAATTTTGAAAGGTCTATTGTGTCTAAGTCGTTGGGTTTCCACGAAAACTAAATATAGAAAGGGGGTAAGTGTAACGTAAGGAAGTTGATGAAGAAGGAAAATCTGGAGAAAGTGGAAAATTTGGGGGGGGGGGGGGGGGGGGGGGTGAGATTTCGATTGGGTGGGATGAAGGATGTAAAAGGAGTGGATAAGGTGAAAACCGCGTGAAAATCGGTTGGGAGGATCAGGAGTAATGGAATTTTTAAGGTTTCTATAGTTTTACTCAATATTTACGTAAACGTAAATATTGAGCTTTTTTCCTGTGGGAATTGCGGGATAAAAAGTAGCGGAAAAGGAGAAGGGAGGTCCAAAAAGGTTTGCTACTGAAGGGGGTGTAAGTAGGGTGAAGGACTATGGAGTAATTAAGGATCTAAATTTAAGGCGTGGCGTTTTTCTGCTCACAAACTTAGTGCTGCGGTAGTAACTTCTGAGTGGAAGTGAATATCTTCTAAATTTATAAATGGAAAAATCTGAATTTTGCTTAGTTTTATTCTTATTGATACACTTTAACACTGAATATGATAAAATATATAGGTCCTCACTGATAATTTTAATCTAGCTCACTGGTAAGGTACATAATACAGTTTTGTAGCTTGACACTAAGTTTGTAATCACAATTATAGCTGAATTGTTCCGAATTTCCTCAATATTTTTGATAAGGGTGATTTAAGGGGTCGCTAAAAGTCTTTTGATATAAGATGGGTAACCGTAGCACCAACACCCTCGGAATTAGCGGCAACGGCTACCTTTACCACGTTATGATTTTTGGTCGAAAAAAAATACTTACAGTTCGAGAAAAAATTTAAAAATTTGCACACGGTAAGAAGTCACTTTGGAGCACTTATTAGTGGGAAAAAAAATTAGGGTCGTCGCTTTAGATTCGTCGGCGTACGCACTTAAGTCTTATAAAAAGGGCGTTTCGTCGCGCACTTAAGTTTGTAACACTTTTTTCCTGTATTAAATTTAACTGAATTATAAAGTGTTACACATCAGTTTGAAGGGGAGGATGTCCTGAATGCACTGATACTAATACTTTAAAAAAATATTGATAACTGACTGAGTAATGAATTTTTTAATGGAACACTATGTAAATTTTGACTGTTTTATATTAGAGAAAACACAAAAATAGCTGTAAAAAATTGAGTTTTTCACTTATTTGAGTTCTAAAACCACCAGCGGATAGCTGGCGGCAGCGCGCAACTTTTGATATATTACACAGATTTTTAGAACACAGTTTCGCGGTTATTGGGAATTTTTTGATCGGAGCGACGCGGAAACGATGCTCACGGGGCGAGCGTTCGCTGCAGACTGGGTTAGGTTAGGTTAGGTTAGGTTAGGTTAGGTTAGGTTAGGTTAGGTTAGGTTAGGTTAGGTTAGGTTAGGTTAGGTTAGGTTAGGTTAGGTTAGGTTAGGTTAGGTTAGGTTAGGTTAGGTTAGGTTAGGTTAGGTTAGGTTAGGTTAGGTTAGGTTAGGTTAGGTTTCGGTTAGGTTAGGTTAGGTTAGGTTAGGTTAGGTTAGGTTAGGTTAGGTTAGGTTAGGTTTAGGTTAGGTTAGGTTAGGTTAGGTTAGGTTAGGTTAGGTTAGGTTAGGTTAGGTTAGGTTAGGTTTAGGTTAGGTTAGGTTAGGTTAGGTTAGGTTAGTTAGGTTAGGTTAGGTTAGGTTAGGTTAGGTTAGGTTAGGTTAGGTTAGGTTAGGTTAGGTTAGGTTAGGTTAGGTTAGGTTAGGTTAGGTTAGGTTAGGTTAGGTTAGGTTAGGTTAGGTTAGGTTAGGTTAGGTTGGTTTTTTTTTTTAAAATAAGTTGGTAAACAATTGGGTTCTTTA
Organism: Melitaea cinxia; assembly: GCF_905220565.1. Lineage (NCBI taxonomy): Eukaryota > Metazoa > Arthropoda > Insecta > Lepidoptera > Nymphalidae > Melitaea > Melitaea cinxia. The sequence continues at coordinate 16,945,064 of NC_059409.1, forward strand.
TTTCGAGGATGAATGACATGAGACATAGTAAAAAAATGAGTAAGATGTATACGCTCCGGCCAGTAATAGAATAAAAAAAAAGTGTAGAAAATTATGTCAATTCGCTTAACTATAATAGACTAATAAATGTTTGAATTTGTAGCCCCAGTGGAGACTTGAAATGGAACGCTGCATGAGTGCAGGGGGGCAGAACTTGCGATTTGATACAATTGTTCAATCCCCTACAGACCATGCAGCGCGAATGATGGAGATGATGATGAGTGGGCTGAGTGGGCAAAGGGTTAAGGCCATATTACAATTCCGAATAACCCTTACGCCCGGCCCGAAGTGATGAAATGATTAATTGACAAGTGATTATAAAATGAGATATACAAAAGATGGAGATTATAAACAAAATGAACTTAAGCTAAGGTAGTAAAGTATATATGATTTTTTTTTTTTTTTTTTTTTTTTTTTTTTTTTTTTTTTTTTTTTTTTTTTTTTTTTTTTTTTTTTTTATGAGTATATTGATCTTTTTTGATTATACATTTATGTTTTTTTATTGATTTACAGAGTATTATTATTTTTTTTTTTTTTTTTTTTTTTTTTTTTTTTTTTTTTTTTTTTTTTTTATAATAATATAGATAATATATTAAGTAATCTTAAAGAACAAAATTAATCTTAAAAACTATTATATATTAATATATCTTATATAGTATTGACAAAGTAGAATAAAAATCAAAAAGAGGTAATAAAAATAAAAATAAAAATGAAGAACAACAATCATAACATAAGTTATTAATCTTAAGACAAGGTAAAACATAATAGATTAAAAGTACAGTCAAGTTCGACTCGGAGCACTCCCGCGAAGCCCTGGTGGGTGAGTCCTGAAGCGTAGCCGCGTTAGAATAATGAGAAGTGTAAGTAAGAGTAGGAAAAATCCCGAGCTGAGCGAAGTATGTGGAGTGTTATGCGTGAGTGTAAAAGATAGAGTTAAAGTGGTTATTATGATTGTATGAGTGTAAAGGAATTATGTATATAAATGTTAACTAAATGGATAATATATATGTAAGAGTAAGGATAGAAATATATATAAATGTAAAAGGAGTCTGAGCGATATATGGGTAAAGAGTAGTGTGAACAGGTACCTGCAGTTCGTGGGAAGAGAGTGTGGTGTGTAAAGTGTACGAATGAGAAGCAAGACAAGACGAAACAATTTAGAACTTACGAAGCTGCCCGTGCCGCACTGTTCGGTGAGGGTGTCGGAGCAGTTCCGTAGTCTATGTTTTGCCTTGTCTTGTTACGCATGGAACGCACAATAGGGCAAGTGGTAGAGGTGGCTTTGTGTTCTGTAGGGTGTTTGTTATTAAACTTCATATTATGAGACACACAGTTGAAGCATTTGTAGGTGCCGGTCTCTGCGACAGTTGAGCCGTCGACAGAGACGGAGGTGTTGTGTCGGCATTCTTTATGAATATGTCCATCTTCCGCGCAGTGCGCGCACCGCGTGGAAAAGGACTTGCAGTGGGTGGCAGTGTGCCCGAACTGCAGGCACTTGTGGCACTGTAAGAAGGGACTGAATTCTTCGATGTGTACGCGCTGATAATCAACGCGCACACGATCGAGGGACAGTAAGGTGCGGAAGGCTGTAGGGTGTGTTATGAAAACGGCGTTGTAGAGTAATGGGTTTCTGTTATCCCTTTTAAATTTATATTTAATATATGAGGAGTCGAATTCACTAAGCTCGGGGTTTTGTCGCATAATAATGTCCGTAAGCTCCTCAACGGCGACATCACAGGACACACCCTTCAAAATAATCATAGGCTTGAGGCGGCTAGCCACCTCAGCGGAGACTTTGGCGTCGTTAGCCGCTTTAATGCGTTGCAGGGCGTCGTCGCGGTCACGCTCCGTGTCGAACTCGATGCGGAGTTTATTTTTAGATAATGGGGCTACCTTGGCCGGAGCGTAATTAGTTTCGCGAAAGGATATTGTAGATTTCAGGTTTCTGAATGTTTCCTCTCGGGAGGAGGCCGGAGTTTTAGAGGCGACGACGATTGCTGGTTTCGTGTTCGGCGGTGTGGTAGAGGCGGCTTTGACCGCCGGGGAAGGTCGAGCGGTAGGGCCGGGCAGGTCCCTGGGCTGGGCTTGGCGCCCGGCGATAGAAGCGTACGTCGATATAATACTTTTGGAAGTCGCGGAGTGTTCGGCCTTGATCTCTTCGCGCAGCTTGGAGACCTCGTCCTTAACTAATTGAGTCAGATCGGTAACGACATTTTTATAACACATAGGCGAGTTGAAAGTGGGGTCGTATTTCTCTTGCTCTGCTATGTTAATCTCGAGATAGGTCTCACAAGCCACGCGAATTTCCTGGGCGGCGCACTGTATGAGATCCTTGTTGACTGAAGTCACGCTTTTGCCCTCACGGACAGCGTGACATATTGTCTCAGTAAGCTGTTCGATAATTGTGCGGAAGCTGGCTTCACTTCGAACGTCGGAGCCCAGGTAT
>NC_059410.1:0-35000 GCF_905220565.1 Melitaea cinxia
AACCTAACCTAACCTAACCTAACCTAACCTAACCTAACCTAACCTAACCTAACCTAACCTAACCTAACCTAACCTAACCTAACCTAACCTAACCTAACCTAACCTAACCTAACCTAACCTAACCTAACCTAACCTAACCTAACCTAACCTAACCTAACCTAACCTAACCTAACCTAACCTAACCTAACCTAACCTAACCTAACCTAACCTAACCTAACCTAACCTAACCATAACCTAACCTAACCTAACCTAACCTAACCTAACCTAACCTAACCTAACCTAACCTAACCTAACCTAACCTAACCTAACCTAACCTAACCTAACCTAACCTAACCTAACCTAACCTAACCTAACCTAACCTAACCTAACCTAACCTAACCTAACCTAACCTAACCTAACCTAACCTAACCTAACCTAACCTAACCTAACCTAACCTAACCTAACCTAACCTAACCTAACCTAACCTAACCTAACCTAACCTAACCTAACCTAACCTAACCTAACCTAACCTAACCTAACCTAACCTAACCTAACCTAACCTAACCTAACCTAACCTAACCTAACCTAACCTAACCTAACCTAACCTAACCTAACCTAACCTAACCTAACCTAACCTAACCTAACCTAACCTAACCTAACCTAACCTAACCTAACCTAACCTAACCTAACCTAACCTAACCTAACCTAACCTAACCTAACCTAACCTAACCTAACCTAACCTAACCTAACCTAACCTAACCTAACCTAACCTAACCTAACCTAACCTAACCTAACCTAACCTAACCTAACCTAACCTAACCTAACCTAACCTAACCTAACCTAACCTAACCTAACCTAACCTAACCTAACCTAACCTAACCTAACCTAACCTAACCTAACCTAACCTAACCTAACCTAACCTAACCTAACCTAACCTAACCTAACCTAACCTAACCTAACCTAACCTAACCTAACCTAACCTAACCTAACCTAACCTAACCTAACCTAACCTAACCTAACCTAACCTAACCTAACCTAACCTAACCTAACCTAACCTAACCTAACCTAACCTAACCTAACCTAACCTAACCTAACCTAACCTAACCTAACCTAACCTAACCTCACCTAACCTAACCTAACCTAACCTAACCTAACCTAACCTAACCTAACCTAACCTAACCTAACCTAACCTAACCTAACCTAACCTAACCTAACCTAACCTAACCTAACCTAACCTAACCTAACCTAACCTAACCTAACCTAACCTAACCTAACCTAACCTAACCTAACCTAACCTAACCTAACCTAACCTAACCTAACCTAACCTAACCTAACCTAACCTAACCTAACCTAACCTAACCTAACCTAACCTAACCTAACCTAACCTAACCTAACCTAACCTAACCTAACCTAACCTAACCTAACCTAACCTAACCTAACCTAACCTAACCTAACCTAACCTAACCTAACCTAACCTAACCTAACCTAACCTAACCTAACCTAACCTAACCTAACCTAACCTAACCTAACCTAACCTAACCTAACCTAACCTAACCTAACCTAACCTAACCTAACCTAACCTAACCTAACCTAACCTAACCTAACCTAACCTAACCTAACCTAACCTAACCTAACCTAACCTAACCTAACCTAACCTAACCTAACCTAACCTAACCTAACCTAACCTAACCTAACCTAACCTAACCTAACCTAACCTAACCTAACCTAACCTAACCTAACCTAACCTAACCTAACCTAACCTAACCTAACCTAACCTAACCTAACCTAACCTAACCTAACCTAACCTAACCTAACCTAACCTAACCTAACCTAACCTAACCTAACCTAACCTAACCTAACCTAACCTAACCTAACCTAACCTAACCTAACCTAACCTAACCTAACCTAACCTAACCTAACCTAACCTAACCTAACCTAACCTAACCTAACCTAACCTAACCTAACCTAACCTAACCTAACCTAACCTAACCTAACCTAACCTAACCTAACCTAACCTAACCTAACCTAACCTAACCTAACCTAACCTAACCTAACCTAACCTAACCTAACCTAACCTAACCTAACCTAACCTAACCTAACCTAACCTAACCTAACCTAACCTAACCTAACCTAACCTAACCTAACCTAACCTAACCTATCCTAACCTAACCTAACCTAACCTAACCTAACCTAACCTAACCTAACCTAACCTAACCTAACCTAACCTAACCTAACCTAACCTAACCTAACCTAACCTAACCTAACCTAACCTAACCTAACCTAACCTAACCTAACCTAACCTAACCTAACCTAACCTAACCTAACCTAACCTAACCTAACCTAACCTAACCTAACCTAACCTAACCTAACCTAACCTAACCTAACCTAACCTAACCTAACCTAACCTAACCTAACCTAACCTAACCTAACCTAACCTAACCTAACCTAACCTAACCTAACCTAACCTAACCTAACCTAACCTAACCTAACCTAACCTAACCTAACCTAACCTAACCTAACCTAACCTAACCTAACCTAACCTAACCTAACCTAACCTAACCTAACCTAACCTAACCTAACCTAACCTAACCTAACCTAACCTAACCTAACCTAACCTAACCTAACCTAACCTAACCTAACCTAACCTAACCTAACCTAACCTAACCTAACCTAACCTAACCTAACCTAACCTAACCTAACCTAACCTAACCTAACCTAACCTAACCTAACCTAACCTAACCTAACCTAACCTAACCTAACCTAACCTAACCTAACCTAACCTAACCTAACCTAACCTAACCTAACCTAACCTAACCTAACCTAACCTAACCTAACCTAACCTAACCTAACCTAACCTAACCTAACCTAACCTAACCTAACCTAACCTAACCTAACCTAACCTAACCTAACCTAACCTAACCTAACCTAACCTAACCTAACCTAACCTAACCTAACCTAACCTAACCTAACCTAACCTAACCTAACCTAACCTAACCTAACCTAACCTAACCTAACCTAACCTAACCTAACCTAACCTAACCTAACCTAACCTAACCTAACCTAACCTAACCTAACCTAACCTAACCTAACCTAACCTAACCTAACCTAACCTAACCTAACCTAACCTAACCTAACCTAACCTAACCTAACCTAACCTAACCTAACCTAACCTAACCTAACCTAACCTAACCTAACCTAACCTAACCTAACCTAACCTAACCTAACCTAACCTAACCTAACCTAACCTAACCTAACCTAACCTAACCTAACCTAACCTAACCTAACCTAACCTAACCTAACCTAACCTAACCTAACCTAACCTAACCTAACCTAACCTAACCTAACCTAACCTAACCTAACCTAACCTAACCTAACCTAACCTAACCTAACCTAACCTAACCTAACCTAACCTAACCTAACCTAACCTAACCTAACCTAACCTAACCTAACCTAACCTAACCTAACCTAACCTAACCTAACCTAACCTAACCTAACCTAACCTAACCTAACCTAACCTAACCTAACCTAACCTAACCTAACCTAACCTAACCTAACCTAACCTAACCTAACCTAACCTAACCTAACCTAACCTAACCTAACCTAACCTAACCTAACCTAACCTAACCTAACCTAACCTAACCTAACCTAACCTAACCTAACCTAACCTAACCTAACCTAACCTCACCTAACCTAACCTAACCTAACCTAACCTAACCTAACCTAACCTAACCTAACCTAACCTAACCTAACCTAACCTAACCTAACCTAACCTAACCTAACCTAACCTAACCTAACCTAACCTAACCTAACCTAACCTAACCTAACCTAACCTAACCTAACCTAACCTAACCTAACCTAACCTAACCTAACCTAACCTAACCTAACCTAACCTAACCTAACCTAACCTAACCTAACCTAACCTAACCTAACCTAACCTAACCTAACCTAACCTAACCTAACCTAACCTAACCTAACCTAACCTAACCTAACCTAACCTAACCTAACCTAACCTAACCTAACCTAACCTAACCTAACCTAACCTAACCTAACCTAACCTAACCTAACCTAACCTAACCTAACCTAACCTAACCTAACCTAACCTAACCTAACCTAACCTAACCTAACCTAACCTAACCTAACCTAACCTAACCTAACCTAACCTAACCTAACCTAACCTAACCTAACCTAACCTAACCTAACCTAACCTAACCTAACCTAACCTAACCTAACCTAACCTATCCTAACCTAACCTAACCTAACCTAACCTAACCTAACCTAACCTAACCTAACCTAACCTAACCTAACCTAACCTAACCTAACCTAACCTAACCTAACCTAACCTAACCTAACCTAACCTAACCTAACCTAACCTAACCTAACCTAACCTAACCTAACCTAACCTAACCTAACCTAACCTAACCTAACCTAACCTAACCTAACCTAACCTAACCTAACCTAACCTAACCTAACCTAACCTAACCTAACCTAACCTAACCTAACCTAACCTAACCTAACCTAACCTAACCTAACCTAACCTAACCTAACCTAACCTAACCTAACCTAACCTAACCTAACCTAACCTAACCTAACCTAACCTAACCTAACCTAACCTAACCTAACCTAACCTAACCTAACCTAACCTAACCTAACCTAACCTAACCTAACCTAACCTAACCTAACCTAACCTAACCTAACCTAACCTAACCTAACCTAACCTAACCTAACCTAACCTAACCTAACCTAACCTAACCTAACCTAACCTAACCTAACCTAACCTAACCTAACCTAACCTAACCTAACCTAACCTAACCTAACCTAACCTAACCTAACCTAACCTAACCTAACCTAACCTAACCTAACCTAACCTAACCTAACCTAACCTAACCTAACCTAACCTAACCTAACCTAACCTAACCTAACCTAACCTAACCTAACCTAACCTAACCTAACCTAACCTAACCTAACCTAACCTAACCTAACCTAACCTAACCTAACCTAACCTAACCTAACCTAACCTAACCTAACCTAACCTAACCTAACCTAACCTAACCTAACCTAACCTAACCTAACCTAACCTAACCTAACCTAACCTAACCTAACCTAACCTAACCTAACCTAACCTAACCTAACCTAACCTAACCTAACCTAACCTAACCTAACCTAACCTAACCTAACCTAACCTAACCTAACCTAACCTAACCTAACCTAACCTAACCTAACCTAACCTAACCTAACCTAACCTAACCTAACCTAACCTAACCTAACCTAACCTAACCTAACCTAACCTAACCTAACCTAACCTAACCTAACCTAACCTAACCTAACCTAACCTAACCTAACCTAACCTAACCTAACCTAACCTAACCTAACCTAACCTAACCTAACCTAACCTAACCTAACCTAACCTAACCTAACCTAACCTAACCTAACCTAACCTAACCTAACCTAACCTAACCTAACCTAACCTAACCTAACCTAACCTAACCTAACCTAACCTAACCTAACCTAACCTAACCTAACCTAACCTAACCTAACCTAACCTAACCTAACCTAACCTAACCTAACCTAACCTAACCTAACCTAACCTAACCTAACCTAACCTAACCTAACCTAACCTAACCTAACCTAACCTAACCTAACCTAACCTAACCTAACCTAACCTAACCTAACCTAACCTAACCTAACCTAACCTAACCTAACCTAACCTAACCTAACCTAACCTAACCTAACCTAACCTAACCTAACCTAACCTAACCTAACCTAACCTAACCTAACCTAACCTAACCTAACCTAACCTAACCTAACCTAACCTAACCTAACCTAACCTAACCTAACCTAACCTAACCTAACCTAACCTAACCTAACCTAACCTAACCTAACCTAACCTAACCTAACCTAACCTAACCTAACCTAACCTAACCTAACCTAACCTAACCTAACCTAACCTAACCTAACCTAACCTAACCTAACCTAACCTAACCTAACCTAACCTAACCTAACCTAACCTAACCTAACCTAACCTAACCTAACCTAACCTAACCTAACCTAACCTAACCTAACCTAACCTAACCTAACCTAACCTAACCTAACCTAACCTAACCTAACCTAACCTCACCTAACCTAACCTAACCTAACCTAACCTAACCTAACCTAACCTAACCTAACCTAACCTAACCTAACCTAACCTAACCTAACCTAACCTAACCTAACCTAACCTAACCTAACCTAACCTAACCTAACCTAACCTAACCTAACCTAACCTAACCTAACCTAACCTAACCTAACCTAACCTAACCTAACCTAACCTAACCTAACCTAACCTAACCTAACCTAACCTAACCTAACCTAACCTAACCTAACCTAACCTAACCTAACCTAACCTAACCTAACCTAACCTAACCTAACCTAACCTAACCTAACCTAACCTAACCTAACCTAACCTAACCTAACCTAACCTAACCTAACCTAACCTAACCTAACCTAACCTAACCTAACCTAACCTAACCTAACCTAACCTAACCTAACCTAACCTAACCTAACCTCACCTAACCTAACCTAACCTAACCTAACCTAACCTAACCTAACCTAACCTAACCTAACCTAACCTAACCTAACCTAACCTAACCTAACCTAACCTAACCTAACCTAACCTAACCTAACCTAACCTAACCTAACCTAACCTAACCTAACCTAACCTAACCTAACCTAACCTAACCTAACCTAACCTAACCTAACCTAACCTAACCTAACCTAACCTAACCTAACCTAACCTAACCTAACCTAACCTAACCTAACCTAACCTAACCTAACCTAACCTAACCTAACCTAACCTAACCTAACCTAACCTAACCTAACCTAACCTAACCTAACCTAACCTAACCTAACCTAACCTAACCTAACCTAACCTAACCTAACCTAACCTAACCTAACCTAACCTAACCTAACCTAACCTAACCTAACCTAACCTAACCTAACCTAACCTAACCTAACCTAACCTAACCTAACCTAACCTAACCTAACCTAACCTAACCTAACCTAACCTAACCTAACCTAACCTAACCTAACCTAACCTAACCTAACCTAACCTAACCTAACCTAACCTAACCTAACCTAACCTAACCTAACCTAACCTAACCTAACCTAACCTAACCTAACCTAACCTAACCTAACCTAACCTAACCTACCTAACCTAACCTAACCTAACCTAACCTAACCTAACCTAACCTAACCTAACCTAACCTAACCTAACCTAACCTAACCTAACCTAACCTAACCTAACCTAACCTAACCTAACCTAACCTAACCTAACCTAACCTAACCTAACCTAACCTAACCTAACCTAACCTAACCTAACCTAACCTAACCTAACCTAACCTAACCTAACCTAACCTAACCTAACCTAACCTAACCTAACCTAACCTAACCTAACCTAACCTAACCTAACCTAACCTAACCTACCTAACCTAACCTAACCTAACCTAACCTAACCTAACCTAACCTAACCTAACCTAACCTAACCTAACCTAACCTAACCTAACCTAACCTAACCTAACCTAACCTAACCTAACCTAACCTAACCTAACCTAACCTAACCTAACCTAACCTAACCTAACTAACTAACCTAACTAACCTAACCTAACCTAACCTAACCTAACCTAACCTAACCTAACCTAACCTAACCTAACCTAACCTAACCTAACCTAACCTAACCTAACCTAACCTAACCTAACCTAACCTAACCTAACCTAACCTAACCTAACCTAACCTAACCTAACCTAACCTAACCTAACCTAACCTAACCTAACCTAACCTAACCTAACCTAACCTAACCTAACCTAACCTAACCTAACCTAACCTAACCTAACCTAACCTAACCAGTCTGCAGCGAACGCTCGCCCCGTACGCAGCATTTCTACGTCGCTCCGTCGCGAAAAATCCTCAAAATCGGCTAATTGCGACTTAAAATTCCGTACTACGTCTTAAAAGTTGCGCGCTGCCGCCAGCTACCCGCTGGTGGTTTTACAATCTTTTTAAGTGAAAAATTCGATTTTTTACAGCAAATTTTGTGTTTTTTCCCATATAAAACTTCCGAAATTTACATAGTGTTCCATTAAAAAATTCATTACTCGGTCAGATTTCAATATTTTTTTAAACTATTAGTATCAGTGTATTCAGGACATCCTCCCCTTCAAATTGATGTGTAACACTTTATAATTCCGTTACAATTAATACAGTAAAAAAGTGTTACAAAGTTAAGTGCGCGACGAAACGCCCTTTTTATAAGACTTAAGTGCGTACGCCGACGAATCTAAAGCGACAACCCATACTTTTTTTTCCATCAAAAAGTGCTCTATTGTGGTGTCTTACTGTGTGCAAAATTTAAAATTTTTTCGTGGACTGTAAGTATTTTTTTCTGAACAAAAACCTTAACGTGGTAAAGGCAGTCGTCGCCGCTATCTTCGAGGGTGTTGGTGTCACGGCCACCAAACATACACCGAAATACTCTTAGCGACCCCCTACATCCTTCTAAACAAAAAAATTGAGGAAAATTGGAACAATTCAGCTATAATTGTGATTACAAACTTAGTGTCAAGCTACAAAACTGTATTATGTACCTTACCAGTGAGCTAGATTAAAATTATCAGTGACGACCTATATATTTTATCATATTCAGTGTTAAAGTGTATCAATAAGAACATAACTAAGCAAAATTCAGATTTTTCCATTCATAAATTTAGAAGATATTCACTTCCACTCAGAAGTCACAACCGCAGCACTAAGTTTGTGAGCAAAAAAAACGCCACGCCCTAACTTTACATCCCTAATAACTCCCTTGTCCTTCACCCTACTTACACCCCCTTCAGTAGCAAACCTTTTTGGACCTCCCGTCTCCTTTTCCGCCACTTTTTATCCCGGAATTCCCACAGGAAAAAAGCTCAATATTTACGTTTACGTAAATATTGAGCAAAACTATAGAAACTTTAAAAATTCCATTACTCCTGATCCCCCCAACCGATTTTAACGCGGTTTTCACCTTATCCACTCCTTTTACACCCTTCATCCCACCCAATCGAAATCTCACTCCCACCCCCCCCCCCCCCCCCAAATTTTCCACTTTCTCCATATTTTCTTTCTTCATCCACTTCCTTAAGTTACACTTACCCCCTTTCTATATTTAGTTTTTGTGGAAACCCAACTACTTAGACACAATAGACCTTTCAAAATTCTGTTTAAACACACAACTAATTTGTTTTCGTTCATAATAGGTTTAAATATTCTTATAAAATTACAAGTCACTCATACACCAAAATTTTAATAAAAACCGTTTTAATTCTTTTATTCTTTTAATATAAATCCGATAAATTTCCGGTTTTCACGAATACTACTTATTTTACCCCTACTACCCCATCCAACCAAAAACCACCCTCACCCCCCCCCCCCCCCCCCCCAAAACCTTCGATTTTCCCGGATTTTCTTGCGCCAACGGCTTCTCCGTTGGCCTTTTACCCCCATCCCAAATTTTCATCCTCCTGCCTCACAAGGGGACTATAATATTCCTGTTTCAATATATATTATTTAAACTCATAACTTCTTTATATAGATAATCGGATATTCGTGTTCTAAAAATAGAATTCTTTAATATTTTATTAAGGAAATATTAAAGAATTCTATTAATCGCTATAACTCAGCCATTTCCTAACCGATTTGGCTGCGGTTTTCACCTTTGACACCTACTTCACCCCCTTTACACAACCCACCCCCTTACCACCCCCTACCCCCCCCCCCCCAAAAATTTTTATTTTCTTAAATTCTTATCTATTCTTTAGTTTCACCACTTCTACAAAACCCACCCCCTACCCCCCCCCCCCACCCCCACCACCAAAAAATTTTATTTTATTTTATTTTCTCCTTTTCTCTACCGCAACCACACACACCTAACACCCCCCCCCTTCTTTACACCCCCCCCCCCCCAAAAATTTTATTGTTCCGTTTTCTTATACCTTACATTTGACTTAGTTTTACCTCACCCTGACACCATCCCCCTTTTCCCGTCATGGCTGCCCCTGCGGGAAAAAAAGATAAAACGAGCAAGAAGCTTCCATACCTGGGCTCTGACGTTCGAAGTGAAGCCAGCTTCCGCACAATTATCGAACAGCTTACTGAGACAATATGTCACGCTGTCCGTGAGGGCAAAAGCGTGACTTCAGTCAACAAGGACCTCATACAGTGCGCCGCCCAGGAAATTCGCGTGGCTTGTGAGACCTACCTCGAGATTAACATAGCAGAGCAAGAGAAATACGACCCCACTTTCAACTCGCCTATGTGTTATAAAAATGTTGTTACCGATCTGACTCAATTAGTTAAGGATGAGGTCTCCAAGCTGCGCGAAGAGATCAAGGCCGAACACTCCGCGACTTCCAAAAGTATTATATCGACGTATGCTTCTATCGCCGGGCGCCAAGCCCAGCCCAGGGACCTGCCCGGCCCTACCGCTCGACCTTCTCCGGCGGTCAAAGCCGCCTCTACCACACCGCCGAACACGAAACCAGCAATCGTCGTCGCCTCTAAAACTCCAGCCTCCTCCCGAGAGGAAACATTCAGAAACCTGAAATCTACAATATCCTTTCGCGAAACTAATTACGCTCCGGCCAAGGTAGCCCCACTATCTAAAAATAAACTTCGTATCGAGTTCGACACGGAGCGCGACCGCGACGATGCCCTGCAACGTATTAAAGCGGCTAACGACGCCAAAGTCTCCGCTGAGGTGGCTAGCCGCCTCAAGCCTATGATTATTCTGAAGGGTGTGTCCTGCGACGTCGCCGTTGAGGAGCTTACGGACATTATTATGCGACAAAACCCCGAGCTTAGTGAACTCGACTCCGCACAAATTAAGTACAAATTTAAAAGAGACAACAGGAACCCTTTACTGTATAATGCTGTCTTCATAACTCACCCCGTAGCCTTCCGCACTTTACTGTCCCTCGATCGTGTCCGCGTTGATTATCAGCGTGTACACATCGAAGAGTTCAGTCCCTTTTTACAGTGCCACAAGTGCCTGCAGTTCGGGCACACTGCCACCCACTGTAAGTCCTCTTCCACGCGGTGCGCGCACTGCGCGGAAGATGGACATATCCATAAAGAATGCCGACACAACACCTCCGTCTCTGCTGACGGCTCAACTGTCGCAGAAACCGGCACTTACAAATGCTTCAACTGTGTGTCTCATAATAACAAGTTTAATAACAAACATCCCACCGAACACAAAGCCACCTCTACCATTTGCCCTATTGTGCGTTCCATGCGTAACAAGACAAGGCAAAACATAGACTACGGAACTGCTCCGACACCCTCACTTAACAGTGCGGCACGGGCAGCTCCGTAAGTCCTAAATTGTTCGTCTTGTCTTGCTTCCCATTTGTACATTTTACACACCACACTCTTCCCACGAACTGCAGGTACCCGTTTACACCACTCTTCAACTTATATCGCTCAGACTCCTTTTACATTTATATATATTTCTATACTTACTCTTACATATATATTATCTATTTTCTTAACATTTATATACATAATTACTTTATACACTTATACAATCACTGTAACCACCTTAACTTTATTTTTCACACTCACGCATAACTCTCCACGTACTTTCGCTCAGCTCGGGATTTTTCTTTTTTTGTTACTTTTACTTATACTTTCATTATTCCAACGCGGCGACGCCTCAGGATTCACCCACCAGGGCTTCGCGGGAGTGCTCCAAGTCGAACTTGACTGCACCTTTAATTTATTAAATTATAACCTTGTCTTAAGATCAATACTTATGCTATGATTGTTGTTCTTCATTTTTATTACTTTTTCTCTTTTCACTTTATTTTATTTTATCAATTATATAGAATACATACTAAATATACTAGTTCTTAAGATAGCTTTTGTGTACTAGTTTTTAAGATTACTTAATATATTATATAGTATTAAAAAAAAAAAAAAAAAAAAAAAAAAAAAAAAAAAAAAAAAAAAAAAAAAAAAAAATACTCTGTAAATCAATAAAACACATAAATGCATAATCAAAAAAAAAAAAAAGATCAATATACTCATAATTAAAAAAAAAAAAAAAAAAAAAAAAAAAAAAAAAAAAAAAAAAAAAAAAAAAAAAAAAAAAAAAAAAAAAAAACCATATATACTTTACTACCTTAGCTTAAGTTCATTTTGTTTATAATCTCCATCTTTTGTATATCTCATTTTATAATCACCTGTTAATTCATCATTTCATCACTTCGGGCCGGGCCTAAGGGTTACTCGGAATTGTAATATGGCCTTAACCCTTTGCCCACTCAGCCCACTCATCATCATCTCCATCATTCACGCTGCATGGTCTGTAGGGGATTGAACAATTGTATCAAATCGCAAGTTCTGCCCCCCTGCACCCATGCAGCGTTCCATTTCAAGTCTCCACTGGGGCTACAAATTCAAACATTCATTAATCCATTATAGTTAAGCGAATTGACATAATTTTCTACACTTTTTTTTATTCTATTATTGGCCGGAGCGTATTCATCTTACTCATTTATTACAATGTCTCATGTCATTCATCCTCGAAATAAAGAACCCAATTGTTTACCAACTTATTTTAAAAAAAAAAAAACCTAACCTAACCTAACCTAACCTAACCTAACCTAACCTAACCTAACCTAACCTAACCTAACCTAACCTAACCTAACCTAACCTAACCTAACCTAACCTAACCTAACCTAACCTAACCTAACCTAACCTAACCTAACCTAACCTTTTTTTTTTTTTTTTTTTTTTTTTTTTACGTGTGGAAAATCCTTCATGGACACCCTCCGGTTGGGGGGGCTCGGAGGGGAGTCAGACTCTTACTGAACAAAAACCACACGTGTGTTCCGCCTATGCGCTTGTGGCGAGATCGCGAGGACACAAAGCTCTTTCGCGATCCCGCCGGCGCCTGCCCAGACTAGGGCCCGTCTTCGTCGCCGCAAAAGCGACAGCGACCCGAGAGAGGATCCCTTGAACACATAAGATCGCCTCTCTCCGTCCTCCTCGGGATCGTGCGATGCGGTCGATAGATCCCCCGACCTATCGCCCGCTGATCCAAACTACGGGGGCGGCGGCTGCAGGTTGGCCAGGTAGGCCCTGCGCCGCCGACCGCGTCTACCGCGACGAGACGGAAGCGAGTTCGGATCCCGTTCCCGCTCCCGCTCCGCCGCCTCCTTCCGCAGCATCACGGCGCTGCAGAAGGAGGAGACGGCGCTCCAGTTCTCCTCGCTGCCGGCCATGGCCGAGACCACGGCCGGCAGCGAGAGATCCGCTCCGATGGCCGCCGACAGGGCGGCGCGCTCTTCGCACCACGCCGGGCAGACCGCGCGCGTGTGCTCCGCCGTGTCCTCGGCGCCGGCGTCGCAATGGTGACATTCCGACGTCGGCTCCCGCCCCAGCGCTCGGCACAGATAGCGACCGAAGCAGCCGTGCCCGGTCAGCATCTGCGCCAAGTGGAACGACATCGCACCGTGTCGCCTATCGACCCAGCCGCGCAGAACGGGCCGAATCGCCGCCACCAGCCCCCGACTCGTAATTACGTTCGGGTCCTCGAGATTCTCCGACCACTTCCGGAAGAGGCCGTCGCGAGCTTCTCTCCTCCATCGCACGACCTCTTGCGGACGAGGCGGTTCCTCCCTCAGGCGCGCTTCCGTCACGCGCCAGAAGACCGACGCGAGAGCTTCGGCCTCCAGTTCCCAAGGGGGGCTGCCGGCGAGGAGACACGATGCGGTGTAGGACACCGTGCGGTACGCCCTCGCAGCCCGCAGCGCGATAGCGCGGTGCGGCCTGCGAATCAGCGACACGTTCCGCGCGCAGAGAGCGCCCGCCCAAATCGGAGCGCCATACAACGCCATCGAACGCACGACGCCCACGAAGAGGCGTCTGCATTTGTCGGCGGGCCCTTCTAGGTTGGGCAGTAGACTCCCGAGCGCTCCGGCGGCGGCCAGAAGCTTCGGGGTCAGCCGCCGGAAGTGTTCGTCGAACTTCCAGCGACCGTCGAGAACGATGCCCAGGTACTTCATCGTCGACCCGACGGCGATCGAAGTACCCCCGACGACTATCGACGTCCCGGGCGGAGGAGCGGCCCTCGGCCCGTGAAAGGCCAGGACCTCCGTCTTCTGCAAGGCGACCTCCAGCCCGAGAGCCCGAATTCTGGCCACCACTTGCGCGACGCCGGCCGTGGCGAGGCGGCCCGCCTCGCGGTGCCCGCCGGCGCGAACGGTGACGAGAGTGTCGTCTGCGTAGCAGATGACCGACACTCCCGGCAACGTGGCACCGCGGAGCACCCAGTCGTAGCCGATGTTCCACAGGAGCGGTCCGAGGACCGAACCCTGCGGAACGCCGCACGACATGGACCGCCTCGACAGACCGCCGCCGCCTATCGGGAACTCTACTGCCCTTCCCGCAAAGTAAGCTCCGATGAGCCTACGCAAGTAGCGCGGGATACCGTGGTATCCCAGCGCCACCCTCACCGTCTCCCAGGGCAGAGAGTTGAACGCGTTGGTCACGTCCAGCGACCGCCCACAACACTCCACCCCGGGAGACCGCCGACTCGGCGAGGTCCCTGAGGTGGGCGATGGCCGCGACGGTCGATCGCCCCCGACGAAATCCATACTGTGCCTCGTGCAATCCTGGGTTCATCGACTCGAGAATTCGAGTCGCCAGGACGCGCTCGAACACCTTACTGATCTCGTCGAGGAGCACGATCGGTCGATAGGCCGAAGGCTGTTCGGCCGACCGTCCGTCCTTCTTCAGCAGGACGAGCCTGCCCGTCTTCCACACCTGGGGAAACCGGCCCTGCTCCAGGCACCTGTCGAACAGGGCCCGAATTCTGCCACCCATGCTACCCGTCGCGAGGCTCAGCACCTTTCCCGGCACGCCGTCCGGGCCCGGGGCGGTGCGCTTCGATTTGAGCCTCGCGACGGCCGCACCGAGCTCCGCCTCGGTCACAGGGGGGATCCCGCTCTCCGCGAGACGCGGCTCCGCGACACCCATAGCCGGTGGGCTCCACTCGTTCCTATGAGGGAAGAGGGACTCGACTACGCGCTGCAAGATTTGCGGCTGCAAACTCGTGGTCAGAGGGGGTGCCCACGGACGGAGCTTCTTCCGCACCGCCCGGTACGGCCTGCCCCACGGGTCTCTGTCCAGAGTTCGCAGCCACTCGTCCCAGCACGATTCCTTAGCGCGTGCAATGCCCGCCTGCAGCGCTTTGCAGGCGGACCGGTAGGAGTCGTACAGGCCGTCCTCTGCGGCCTGGTCCCTTCTTCGCCTCCGCCTGTAGTTGGTGAATCGGCGGCGTGATCTCACGCAGGCTTCGCGCAAGTCGCGGAGCTCCGGACGCCACCAGTACAAGTGCCGCCTCGGCGGGAACGGCTTCGCCCTCGGCATCGCCGCGTCGCAGATCCGCGCCAGCGCTTCGCGGATGCCCTCTGCTTCCTCGTCGACGGAAAGGGCCGGTTCCGAAGGTCGGCGGATCCATTCCTCCACTATCGCAGCCTCCACGGCGATCTCCGCATCCATCCGACTCAGCACCCAGCGCGGGCCGGTGCCGATCGGGACGCTCGAGTCGGACGCGTTCGAACGCGACGAGGAGACGTCGAACCGAATGTACCGGTGGTCGGAGAGGGTCTCGACGTCGGTCAAGACTCTCCAACCCCGGACGCGGTTGTGGAGGTTTCGGGACGCGAAAGTCACGTCCACAATGGACCCACCGCTCCTTCGCACGCAGGTGTTCCTCGTGCCCCGGTTCAGCAACGTGAGGCCCGTTGCCACCGCCCATTCCTCCATGATCGCGCCCCTCGCGTCAGTCGCCGGAGCCCCCCAGGTCACCGACCTGGCGTTGAAGTCGCCGGCGACCAGAACGGCACGGTGCGGCCGCCGAGCGATTGACGCCCCGATCTCCGCGAGCATTGCCTCGAAGTAGGCGAGACTCCGGCTCGGGGGAGCGTACACGCCGATGACGGCCACTCCGTCCATCGTACCGAGTGCGTATCCGCTCCCCCTCCGGACGTCCACGAAGCCCGCAGAGGCCGGAGCGATCACCGCGACCGACCCGTCCAGGTCGCCCAGCCAATCGCCGCGATCGGGGACCGCGTAGGGCTCCGCCACTATCGCAATCTTAATGCCCCACTGTGCCATGCTCTCGATCAGCAGATCTTGAGCTCTGGCACAGTGGTTCAGATTGGCCTGCAAGAACTTAATGGACGCCATTAATTATCGGCGTCCATTAAATCCTCCACTGGCTTAGCAGCCGGCGCGTCGACGATGGTAGCCTTTACGGGCCTGTCTTTGCGCCTGCCACTCTTGTTGGTCTTTCCCTTTTTCTTGTTGTAGTCGGGGCACCTCCTGTCGCCAATTTTGTGGTTGGCGGGCCGGTCCGCCGCCGCACATATGGCGCACTTCGGCTCGGCTTTGCACTCGCGAAGTCTGTGGCCCGACTCGCCACAGCGGTAGCAGGCGCCGCTGCGGTCCACTTCGCGAGTGCACTTCGCGCCGACGTGCCCCGTCTCCTGGCACCGGAAGCACCTCAGCGGCCTCGGTTCGAGCAGCCGGACCCTCGCCGTGGTCCAGCCGACGCGCAATCGTCCTTCACGGGCGACTTTTCGCGCCGCGACCACCGGGCAGCTCACCCAGAGCGAGCCGTTGGGGGCGAGGGAGCCAGCCTTCACGTCGTCCGGCTGACACCCACCCACCGCGGCCAGTGCTCGGGTGACCTCCTCGGCGGTGACGGAGTCGTCGAGCCCCATGACCCGCAGCTCGACCCTCTTCGAAGGCCGCTGCACTCTGACGGCTTCCGTGCCGAGTACTTCCCGCAATTTCGAGGCGAGAAGGTCGGCCTTCTCGCCTTTCTCCGCTCCAGGGACCTCGATGATCCGGGAACCCGTCGCGCCCGTTCGGATCTTGAGCGTTTGGATTCCCAGATCATCGAGGTCTATCTTGCTTCGAGCCTCCTTGATTATAGAGGCGTACGTGACGCCTCTGTCCTTCGCCTCCGGCTGCAGCGTTATCGAAACCGCCGCCGAAGACGGCGCCCGCAACTTCTTTTTCGGCTTCGCTTCTTTCGAAGCAGCCGCAGCCGCAGCCTTGCCTGGCTTCCTGGCCTTCCGTCCGAGGACGGTAGACCAGGTCTCCCGCGCGGCAGGAGTCGCGGGCGCCGGTCTCGCAGCAGGTTTCGGCGCTGCCGCCGGAGTGTCGACGGCGTTTGCGGTCTTACCCTTCTTTTTCTTTTTCTCCCGTCCGTTTGACTTCCCCCTCTTCGGAGCCGGATTCGCTGGCGGCGTCAACGTCGTGACCGCCGCCTGGTCGGCCGGCTCGGAAGCTGGGGCCAGAGCGACACGCTGCGCTTTGGCCGGTAAGAGCCGGTCGCTCAACGCCTCGATCTTGGCGTCGATCGAGGCGTTGAGCATGTCGCTCAGTTTGGACGCGAGAGAGCGTTCACGTTCGTCCCAGTCGTCGGGACGCAGAGATTTATGCGCCGCAGTCTGCGACAGCATGAATCTCTCCATTTTCTCTTCCAGGGCGTTAAATTTCGCCCTCCATTCCTCCTTCTCCTTTCGGAGTTCGGCAACCAACGCCCTGAGGTGGACGACCTCGTCAGTCGCGTTGCGATTGGCGAGTTCCTCCACCACCTCCTTCATACCTTTGCGCACTTGTTTAAGGGCCTTGATATAAGTGCCCTTGAGGTTTCTCGAGCTTCCGGTCACCTTTTGCAGAAGCTCAAGGTAACCTTCCGCTCGAGAAAGCGCGTCTCCACATCTTCCGGCGTCGTCGCTGAGCGACATGTCCGACTGACGCGAGCTTGTCCTGGATTGGACCGCCCGCGCCATATCGGCCAACTCGCTCTCCGCCTGGATTTGACGTTCCCGCTCCTTTTCGTCGTTAAGGCGACGTTTGGCTTCAGCCAGTGCGACGTATTGGCCGGTTGTGGCCGGTCGACCTCGGCCTCTGCCAGGCGTCGCCCTTTTCCTCTCATTTTCCTCCTCCGAGGAGCCCGGAGACAGGATTCTTTTTCTAAACTGAGGCTTTCGGCGGCGGGAAGATCCCAACGACATGTTGTCGTCGGAATCTGATCCCGCCCCCCAAAACCTCCCGTCGACCGAGGAGAGAGAGCCGACGCTGTCCACACGCGTGAGGACAACTCGCGGCTGTCTCGCCCCGCCAGTAACTCCGCCCTTCTCGGGCCCAACGTCTTCACCGCCCTTCTCGGGCACTACGTCCACTCCGCCCTTCTCGGGCACTACCTCAACTCCGCCCTTCTCGGGCCTCTCGTCGGAACCGGAAAGCTCCGAAACACAAACACGTGATTTGCCCATCCCAGATTCGACAGGGCTGCGCGCCGAAGCGCGAAGGGATTCTCCATTGCCTGAGGCGCCGGTACCCTCCTGGGTTAATAATGTTTTAATGCACGTATCCATGTTTAAGGGATGACACAGTTAGACCGAACCTCCCGTCGGCCACGCATCCCTTCGCGCTGTGTCGCCGCTTAGGATTCGGGGTAATTTTTATAGAGGTCTTCTTCCTCTAGATCCGGCCGGTTAAGGCAAGACCCCTCGGTCCCGCACGAAGCCGCGAGACATGACCACGACACCTCGCACGGGGTTACGAGCTTATGAGGCGTAGAGCGGACGGGAAACCCGCCCACTCTACCCGACGGCGGGGTCACCGCCGCCGAGGTCGCCCGTCCACTGGGAGCAGGGGGGAAAATCCCCACCCCGCTTCTCCGCGCCTTCGCAGCGCCACACTCACCAAATCACCAAGGGGGGCGAGCGATGATAAATAAATAAAAATAATAAATAAATAAATAAATAAATAAATAACGCTCACCCCGCCCTCTAGTGCCGGGGGGACCGCCAAGGTCCACATCCCACTCCGCGCCCTCTCTTCCGGCGCCGCGTGAAAGGCTAGGCCATTCCACGCAAACTCCGCGCTCCCTCGTGGCGCAATGTGCGATCACAGGACCACTCCAGTACAAGACCAGAGCGGGACCCGGACGCCTCGCCTGGTGTTGGTCCGCGGGGGTCCGTAGACCCCTACCGCCTGCAGTCATTCGGCTGCGGCGACACTCCCCTATCCGCCAAACGGGGGACGCGCCCAGGTAGAAGTCCAGGAACTCCTCCCCTTGGAGCCTAGGTCCCAGACCTAAGTCTGGGGCCTAGGCTACAAAGGCCTGGGAACCTAACCTAACCTAACCTAACCTAACCTAACCTAACCTAACCTAACCTAACCTAACCTAACCTAACCTAACCTAACCTAACCTAACCTAACCTAACCTAACCTAACCTAACCTAACCTTTTTTTTTTTTTTTTTTTTTTACGTTGGAAAATGCATTTACGCACTGACCCCGCCACCGAAAGCTCGGCAGCGGGAGTGTGGGGCTCCCGGCGGTAGGTGCAATGCCAGACTACCCACTAAAAACCAACGGTGTCCACCTTCGTCGCCCGTGCCGGGGTCGCAGGAGTCCGAATTCTTCTGCAAACCCCGGCGGCGTGCCTCGTCAGGCCCTTTCCTGTCCTCGTGGAGGAGGTGGCGCGCGGGGGACACCGCGCGCGCCTACCCGGCAGATTTTGGTCTGCCTAGCGTCTAGGGAGGGAGGCGGTTATCGTGCGCCAGCCTCCGACGCCCGGTCCTTTTGCGGCGGAGGGGGAGGTCGGTGGTGTCCTCCCTCACCCGCTCCGCCGCCTCCTTCCGCGCCATCACCCGCTCACAGTACGCGAGGACGGCGTCCCAGCACCTCTCGCTGCCGATCATGGCAGAAATCACGGCCGGCAGCGAAAGGTCCGGCCCAACTACGCTTCGGAGCTCTTCACGCTCCTCCGTCCACGCCGAACACTCTTCCAAGACGTGTTGCGCCGACTCGTCGTCACAATCCTGGCAGTGGTGGCAACGAGGAGAGGGCTCCCTCCCGGCGACCCGACACAGGTACCCCCCGAAGCAACCGTGCCCCGAGAGGACCTGCGTGGCGCGGAAGGTTAGGACGCCATGTCGTCTGTCCAACCACTGCCGAAGAACCGGCCGAACCGCATCGATCGTCCAGTGCCCCGCACTCGGACGCTCGAGCCTCACAACCCACTCCTCGATCGCGGCATCCCGCTCTCGCCTCAGATGTTCTGCCAGCCGTGGTGCCGGACTGAGGGTCCCGGACGCCAGACTCCGACGCCGCCGGTATGACGACGCCAGAGAGACCGCGTCCAGGTCCCAGGGCAGGACTCCAGCCAGCACGCACGCTGCCTCGCCCGAGATCGTACGGTACCCGCGTACGACCCTGATCGCCATCACCCTCTGCGCGCGCCGCAGCAGGGCGATGTTCTCGCGGTCCAGGGCGTCGGACCAGACGGGGGCACCGTACATCGCCATCGCTCTCACGACGCCGGTGTAGAGCCGGCGGCAGCTCACACCGGGACCGCCGATGTTCGGCAAAAGCCACGAGAGCGAGGCTCCCACCTTCAGCAAGCGCGGGACGAGCCGCGCGAAGTGCGCCCGGAACTTCCACCGGCCGTCGAGCACGAGACCCAGGTATGTCATCGTGCCCGACAGGCCGATGCGAGTGCCTCCCACGATAAGATGGGCGTCGTGGGGAGGCGCCCTCCTCGGGCCGTGGAAGACTATTCCTTGTGCCTTGTCCAGCGCGACGACGAGGCCGAGGCGCCGGATTCGCGCCACTACCTGCGCGACGCCAGCGGTCGCCAGCACTGCCGCCTCCCGATACGTCGGTCGGCGGGCCAGCACCAGCGTGTCGTCGGCGTAGCAGACGACGCTGACGCCGCGCAGCAGCGAGCCACGCAACACCCAGTCGTATCCGATGTTCCACAGGAGTGGCCCAAGCACCGACCCCTGCGGGACACCGCACACGACTTCCTTTCTCACAAGCCGACCATCCCTTCCGGGGAAGACCACCCACCTGTCGGAGAGGTAGGCACCGACCACGCGACGCAAGTAGGTCGGCACCCCGTGATAGCGAAGCGCCTCCCTGATGCAACCCCAGGGCAACGTGTTAAAGGCGTTGGCGATGTCAATAGACACCGCCACGACGACGTCGCCCTGGGCCACCGCTTCCTGCACCTGGGCACGGACGCACAGCACGGCATCCACGGTAGAACGGCCACTGCGGAAGCCGAACTGCACGTCCGAGAGGTCGGGTCCTCGACGCCCGAGGTGCGCCACCAGACGCGCGGCCACGACGCGCTCGAACAGCTTAGCGAGCTCGTCGAGGAGGACGATGGGGCGGTACGCCGACGGTGACTCCGCCGGCCGGCCTTCCTTCCTGAGGAGGACTAACCTGCCTGTCTTCCACCGCTGTGGAATTATGGCTTGAGCCAGACAGGCAGAGAATAGCCCTCGAACTCGCGGCGCCAGGTGGTTCAGCGCCACCGCCCACGCCCTCCCCGGAATCCCATCCGGGCCTGGAGCGACGTTCTTCCGTCGCAGCCGCGCGACCGCTTCCCCGAGTTCCGACTCTTCGACCTCCGGTGCCTCCTCTCCGACGTCTGGATCGTCCCCTCGCGGTGCCATCGACGGCGGCTCGTGCTCGGCCGGCGCCGTCGGGAACAGGGCCGCGACCACCTCACGGACCACTTCGGCGTCCAGGGTCTCCGTGAGTGGAGGAGCCCAGGGACGGACCTTGTTGCGTACCCGCTTGTAGGGCATCCCCCACGGGTCGCTGTTCAGTCCGTCCAGCATTTCCTCCCTGGCCGCGGCCTGCGACTCGCCGATGGCACGACGGAGGCTGGCTTTGGCTGCCGTGTAAAGGGCGTACAGCCGCTCGCCCTCCTCCTCGTGCCGTGTCCTGTCCTGCGAAGCGGGGGGCGTCCTAAAGATGCGCCTCCTGCAGCGCGTGTACTGGCGTCGGACGGCCACGCACTCCCTGCGCAGCTGCGCTATCGCCTCCGACCACCAGTACACCTGAGCCCGCCCGGGGCGACCCCTCGACCGCGGCATGGCCGCGTCGCACGCGTCGGTCATTCTGGCCACCAGCCAGTCTGCCACCCTGTCCGGTGAACCGTCGACGCGCGGCTGACACGACGCCACTATCGCCGCTTCGTCGAGTCGCTCCCGGTCGAGACGCTTCAGCTGCCACCGAGGACCCTCCTCCGCCGGGGCGCGGCTGGAGCTTGGCGGCACCGCCGGACGAGCAGAGATCTCGAAGCGGATGTACCGGTGATCCGAGAGAGTCTCCACGTCGTCCAGCACTCGCCAGTCCCGAACGCGGCGCGCGAGGCCGGGGCTCGCAAACGACACGTCCACGATCGAGCCGCCCGACCTGCGCACGCACGTGTTGGCCGTCCCGCGATTGAGGACGGTCAGGCCGGTGGCAACGAGCCACTCCTCCAGAATCGCCCCCCGCGCATCTGTGGCAGGACACCCCCACAGACGTGACTTCGCATTGAAGTCGCCCAGCACGAGCACTTCCGCCGGATAAAACCTACGCATGATCGACTCGGTCCCGTCGAGGAACGCCTCGAACTCGGCGACCGACTTGTTCGGGGAAAAATACGCCCCGACGATGGCCACCTCCCCCAGCAGTGCCGCGACGCAACCCGAGCCCCTCACAATGTTCGTAAGGGGCGGGGCGCCCGCGGCGACCTGGGTCACGATGGCCACCACGCCGTCGTTATCGCCGATCCAATTATCCCTCGGCGGGACCGAGTACGGCTCGGCCACCACCGCCGCCCGCACGGACCACTGTACCAGGCTCTGGACGAGGAGGTCCTGGGCCCTGGCACAGTGGTTCAAGTTGGCTTGGAGCACCTTAAATGCCATATTACAATTGGGTGTCCATTGTCACCTCCCCAGCTCTGTTGGCAGGCGGCGCGCGGGTTTTATTTTTGGGCGCCGCCTTCTTCCTCCTTCCCGCTTTATTGCGAGGGCACGCGACTAGGCTGTGCCCAGCCGGTTTTTTCTCCGCCTGGCATATGGGACAGCAAGCTTCGGCAGTACACTGCCGGCGAATGTGCCCCTCCTTGCCGCAGCGGTAGCACTGGCCGCTGCGGTCCACTCCCTTGTCACACTTCGCTGCCACGTGCCCAACCTCGTGGCAGCGATAGCATTGTTGCGGTCTCGTCTTCAGGAGGGTCACACTCGCCGACACGAACCCGACGAGTAGGCGGCGCCCGTCGACCACTTTCTTCGCCGCCTCTACTGGCAGGCGAACCCACGCTGTCCCGATGCCGGCGAAGTTTTGCCGCACTTCGCCCACTTTTATGGATTCCTCGGCGCATCCTCCCGCCTTGGCGATCACGCCGGCCAACTCCTGGGGAGTGACCGAGTCGTCTAACCCGGCCACCCGCAGGTCGGCGCACTTCTCCGGCCGGGTGACCGCCACGTCCTCGCCGACGACCGCCTTGATGCGCCGGGCAAGCTCCTCGGCCTTCTCCTTGTTGCCGGTGCCGGGCAGCTCGAACCTGCGCGCGCCGGTCTGAGAGACCCTATAGCGAGTCTCGACGCCCATGCTCGCTATAAGGCCGTCAGCCTTTATGGCACCGAGGACCTCCGCGTAGGTCCTCGTGCTGCCCGGCAGCAGCGTCAGCTGCACCGCCGCCGATCGCGGCAATCGCAGCTTCGGCGTTTTTGGCTTTTTAGCCGGCACACCTTTGTTCTGGGGCTGGGGCTGGTTTTTGGGCGGCCCCGCCTTTCTTCCCTTCCTCGCCACCACATTCCACCCCTCCGTCAGAGTGGCCGGGGCAGGTGGTAGGGGGCGAGGCTCGTTGGGCGCAGCGACTTGTTTAGCCGCACCCGCCTTCTTCTTGCTTTTCTTCTTTTTGGCTGCCTTGGCAGGCCTCGGGGCCGGGTTCGCCGGCGGGGCCAGCGTAGTAACACTGTTCTCCGCCGGCTGAGAAGCCGGTGCCTCGACTGCTCGCACCCGCGCTTCGGGCAGGAGCCTGCCGGACGCTTCCAAGTTTCGGAATCGGGCGTCGAGCATTTTCCCGACCCCGTCCATAATTTTGGAGACGAATGAGTCGTCGTCGATTTCCTTCCTGGAGCAAGAGGGGACTGGTGCAGGCGTCGCGCACAAGTCGCGCCTCAGGTCGGCCACGCCCTGCCTCAGCTCCGAAATCTCCGAGCGCAGCTGGACGTTTTCGGCTTGAAGCCGATCATTCGCCTCCTGCAGCAGACGGATCTCGTCGGTCGTCGTCCGGGTATAAAGGGTACCGAGTAATTCACTAAGGGTCTCCGCCGACTCGTTGTAGGCCTTTTTGAAGGTACCCTTCAGATTTTTCGACCCCTTGGTGAGCTTGATTATGGCCTCGACACACTCCTGGGCTCTCCTGTGCAGGTCCAGTGTCGAGCACCCTTCAGCCGGGCACGCTCCTCCTAAGCTCGTCGCGGATCGCGTCGCCCTTACTTGGCGCGTGATTTCGACCGCCTCGCTCTCCGCTTCGAGCTCGAGCTCTCGCTCACACTGTTTAATGTATTCGGCCTTGGCTTTGGCGAGACCGACGTACTTCCCGGTCGTGGGCGGTCTACCACGACCTCTTCGCGCTGTGTGCACCTTGCCCGACACACAGTCACTTTCATCCGATGCGCAGTCATTGTCACTACGACGCTTGCGCTTCCAAAGGCGGCCTTTGCGTGACGAGTCCGAGTCGTGAGACGACCTGGACCGCATGTCCGCGTCGGAGCCTTCGTCGACTACCGTAACGACGCCCGTCTCGGGCCTCTCCTCTACTCCGCCCTTCTCGGGCCTCTCCTCATCTCCTCCACTAACGTCAAAAGATTTGTTTGTTGAAGTTTTATTTAATTCCATAACTGTTCCCACGAGTATGGGGGAAAGGGTGGTCAGCCCGAGGTAACACCCCCTGTACCTGGGCAAGCCTCACGTAACCCCACTCTGGCCTCGGCGGGGCTGCAGAGCAGGGGATCGCAGTAGAGACTGAACTACCCATCAGCCATGCATCCCCTCGCGCTGCGTCGCCGCTTGGGATTCGGGGTAATTTTTTATAGAGGTTTTCTTCCTCGCGGTCCGGCCGGTTAAGGCAAGACCCTCGGTCCCGTTCGTAGCCGCGAGACATGACCACGACACCACAAACGGGATTACGATAATAGGACGGTGAGCGAACAGGACTCCTGTCCACTCTGTCCGACGGCGGGGTAAGCGCACGCCGAACCCATCCACCCCCCCGTGGTGACACAGTGCGCGAGCGCTGTGCCACCTGATGCGCTCACGGGACAACTCTAATGTAGAGCGCCGGAATGCATCCCCACACGCGTCGGTCGTCAGCCGCGACGGGCAGCAGTGCCGCGATTGTGATACTGCTGCCCGTCCCGTTGCCCAGGGTACACCACGAGGAGGTCACCGACAAGCACCCCAACCTAACCTAACCTAACCTAACCTAACCTAACCTAACCTAACCTAACCTAACCTAACCTAACCTAACCTAACCTAACCTAACCTAACCTAACCTTTTTTTTTTTTTTTTTTTTTTTTTTTTTTTTTTTTTTTTTTTACGTGTGGAAAATCCTTCATGGACACCCTCCGGTTGGGGGGGCTCGGAGGGGAGTCAGACTCTTACTGAACAAAAACCACACGTGTGTTCCGCCTATGCGCTTGTGGCGAGATCGCGAGGACACAAAGCTCTTTCGCGATCCCGCCGGCGCCTGCCCAGACTAGGGCCCGTCGTCGTCGCCGCAAAAGCGACAGCGACCCGAGAGAGGATCCCTTGAACACATAAGATCGCCTCTCTCCGTCCTCCTCGGGATCGTGCGATGCGGTCGATAGATCCCCCGACCTATCGCCCGCTGATCCAAACTACGGGGGCGGCGGCTGCAGGTTGGCCAGGTAGGCCCTGCGCCGCCGACCGCGTCTACCGCGACGAGACGGAAGCGAGTTCGGATCCCGTTCCCGCTCCCGCTCCGCCGCCTCCTTCCGCAGCATCACGGCGCTGCAGAAGGAGGAGACGGCGCTCCAGTTCTCCTCGCTGCCGACCATGGCCGAGACCACGGCCGGCAGCGAGAGATCCGCTCCGATGGCCGCCGACAGGGCGGCGCGCTCTTCGCACCACGCCGGGCAGACCGCGCGCGTGTGCTCCGCCGTGTCCTCGGCGCCGGCGTCGCAATGGTGACATTCCGACGTCGGCTCCCGCCCCAGCGCTCGGCACAGATAGCGACCGAAGCAGCCGTGCCCGGTCAGCATCTGCGCCAAGTGGAACGACATCGCACCGTGTCGCCTATCGACCCAGCCGCGCAGAACGGGCCGAATCGCCGCCACCAGCCCCCGACTCGTAATTACGTTCGGGTCCTCGAGATTCTCCGACCACTTCCGGAAGAGGCCGTCGCGAGCTTCTCTCCTCCATCGCCCGACCTCTTGCGGACGAGGCGGTTCCTCCCTCAGGCGCGCTTCCGTCACGCGCCAGAAGACCGACGCGAGAGCTTCGGCCTCCAGTTCCCACGGGGGGCTGCCGGCGAGGAGACACGATGCGATGTAGGACACCGTGCGGTACGCCCTCGCAGCCCGCAGCGCGATAGCGCGGTGCGGCCTGCGAATCAGCGACACGTTCCGCGCGCAGAGAGCGCCCGCCCAAATCGGAGCGCCATACAACGCCATCGAACGCACGACGCCCACGAAGAGGCGTCTGCATTTGTCGGCGGGCCCTTCTAGGTTGGGCAGTAGACTCCCGAGCGCTCCGGCGGCGGCCAGAAGCTTCGGGGTCAGCCGCCGGAAGTGTTCGTCGAACTTCCAGCGACCGTCGAGAACGATGCCCAGGTACTTCATCGTCGACCCGACGGCGATCGAAGTACCCCCGACGACTATCGACGTCCCGGGCGGAGGAGCGGCCCTCGCCCGTGAAAGGCCAGGACCTCCGTCTTCTGCAAGGCGACCTCCAGCCCGAGAGCCCGAATTCTGGCCACCACCTGCGCGACGCCGGCCGTGGCGAGGCGGCCCGCCTCGCGGTGCCCCCCGGCGCGAACGGTGACGAGAGTGTCGTCTGCGTAGCAGATGACCGACACTCCCGGCAACGTGGCACCGCGGAGCACCCAGTCGTAGCCGATGTTCCACAGGAGCGGTCCGAGGACCGAACCCTGCGGAACGCCGCACGACATGGACCGCCTCGACAGACCGCCGCCGCCTATCGGGAACTCTACTGCCCTTCCCGCAAAGTAAGCTCCGATGAGCCTACGCAAGTAGCGCGGGATACCGTGGTATCCCAGCGCCTCCCTCACCGTCTCCCAGGGCAGAGAGTTGAACGCGTTGGTCACGTCCAGCGAGACCGCCCACAACACTCCACCCCGGGAGACCGCCGATTCGGCGAGGTCCCTGAGGTGGGCGATGGCCGCGACGGTCGACCGCCCCCGACGAAACCCATACTGCGCCTCGTGCAATCCCGGGTTCATCGACTCGAGAATTCGAGTCGCCAGGACGCGCTCGAACACCTTACTGATCTCGTCGAGGAGCACGATCGGTCGATAGGCCGAAGGGCTGTTCGGCCGACCGTCCGTCCTTCTTCAGCAGACGAGCCTGCCCGTCTTCCACACCCGGGGAAACCGGCCCTGCTCCAGGCACCTGTCGAACAGGGCCCGAATTCTGCCACCCATGCTACCCGTCGCGAGGCTCAGCACCTTTCCCGGCACGCCGTCCGGGCCCGGGGCGGTGCGCTTCGATTTGAGCCTCGCGACGGCCGCACCGAGCTCCGCCTCGGTCACAGGGGGGATCCCGCTCTCCGCGAGACACGGCTCCGCGACGCCCATAGCCGGTGGGCTCCACTCGTTCCTATGAGGGAAGAGGGACTCGACTACGCGCTGCAAGATTTGCGGCTGCAGACTCGTGGTCAGAGGGGGTGCCCACGGACGGAGCTTCTTCCGCACCGCTCGGTACGGCCTGCCCCACGGGTCTCTGTCCCAGAGTTCGCAGCCACTCGTCCCAGCACGATTCCTTAGCGCGTGCAATGCCCGCCTGCAGCGCTTTGCAGGCGGACCGGTAGGAGTCGTACAGGCCGTCCTCTGCGGCCTGGTCCCTTCTTCGCCTCCGCCTGTAGTTGGTGAATCGGCGGCGCGATCTCACGCAGGCTTCGCGCAAGTCGCGGAGCTCCGGACGCCACCAGTACAAGTGCCGCCTCGGCGGGAACGGCTTCGCCCTCGGCATCGCCGCGTCGCAGATCCGCGCCAGCGATTCGCGGATGCCCTCTGCTTCCTCGTCGACGGAAAGGGCCGGTTCCGAAGGTCGGCGGATCCATTCCTCCACTATCGCAGCCTCCACGGCGATCTCCGCATCCATCCGACTCAGCACCCAGCGCGGGGCCGGTGCCGATCGGAACGCTCGAGTCGGACGCGTTCGAACGCGACGAGGAGACGTCGAACCGAATGTACCGGTGGTCGGAGAGGGTCTCGACGTCGGTCAAGACTCTCCAACCCCGGACGCGGTTGTGGAGGTTTCGGGACGCGAAAGTCACGTCCACAATGGACCCACCGCTTCCTTCGCACGCAGGTGTTCCTCGTGCCCCGGTTCAGCAACGTGAGGCCCGTTGCCACCGCCCATTCCTCCATGATCGCGCCCCACGCGTCAGTCGCCGGAGCCCCCCAGGTCACCGACTTGGCGTTGAAGTCGCCGGCGACCAGAACAGCGCGGTGCGGCCGCCGAGCGATCGACGCCCCGATCTCCGCGAGCATTGCCTCGAAGTCGGCGAGACTCCGGCTCGGGGGAGCGTACACGCCGATGACGGCCACTCCGTCCATCGTACCGAGTGCGTATCCGCTCCCCCTCCGGACGTCCACGAAGCCCGCAGAGGCCGGAGCGATCACCGCGACGACCCGTCCAGGTCGCCCAGCCAATCGCCCGCGATCGGGGACCGCGTAGGGCTCCGCCACTATCGCAATCTTAATGCCCCACTGTGCCATGCTCTCGATCAGCAGATCTTGAGCTCTGGCACAGTGGTTCAGATTGGCCTGCAAGAACTTAATGGACGCCATTAATTATCGGCGTCCATTAAATCCTCCACTGGCTTAGCAGCCGGCGCGTCGACGACGGTAGCCTTTACGGGCCTGTCTTTGCGCCTGCCACTCTTGTTGGTCTTTTTCTTTCCCTTGTTGTAGTCGGGGCACCTCCTGTCGCCAATTTTGTGGTTGCGGGCCGGTCCGCCGCCGCACATATGGCGCACTTCGGCTCGGCTTTGCACTCGCGAAGTCTGTGGCCCGACTCGCCACAGCGGTAGCAGGCGCCGCTGCGGTCCACTTCGCGAGTGCACTTCGCGCCGACGTGCCCCGTCTCCTGGCACCGGAAGCACCTCAGCGGCCTCGGTTCGAGCAGCCGGACCCTCGCCGTGGTCCAGCCGACGCGCAATCGTCCTTTAACGGGCGACTTTTCGCGCCCGCGACCACCGGGCAGCTCACCCAGAGCGAGCCGTTGGGGGCGAGGGAGCCAGCCTTCACGTCGTCCGGCTGACACCCACCCTCCGCGGCCAGTGCTCGGGTGACCTCCTCGGCGGTGACGGAGTCGTCGAGCCCCATGACCCGCAGCTCGACCGTCTTCGAAGGCCGCTGCACTCTGACGGCTTCCGTGCCGAGTACTTCCCGCAATTTCGAGGCGAGAAGGTCGGCCTTCTCGCCTTTCTCCGCTCCAGGGACCTCGATGATCCGGGAACCCGTCGCGCCCGTTCGGATCTTGAGCGCTTGGATTCCCAGACCATCGAGGTCTATCTTGCTTCGGGCCTCCTTGATTACAGAGGCGTACGTGACGCCTCTGTCCTTCGCCTCCGGCTGCAGCGTTATCGAAACCGCCGCCGAAGACGGCGCCCGCAACTTCTTTTTCGGCTTCGCTTCTTTCGAAGCAGCCGCAGCCGCAGCCTTGCCTGGCTTCCCGGCCTTCCGTCCGATGACGGTAGACCAGGTCTCCCGCGCGGCAGGAGTCGCGGGCGCCGGTTTCGCAGCAGGTTTCGGCGCTGCCGCCGGAGTCTCGACCGCGTTCGCGGTCTTACCCTTCTTTTTCTTTCTCTCCCGTCCGTTTGGCTTCCCCCTCTTCGGAGCCGGATTCGCTGGCGGGGTCAACGTCGTGACCGCCGCCTGGTCGGCCGGCTCGGAAGCTGGGGCCAGAGCGACACGCTGCGCTTTGGCCGGTAAGAGCCGGTCGCTCAACGCCTCGATCTTGGCGTCGATCGAGGCGTTGAGCATGTCGCTCAGTTTGGACGCGAGAGAGCGTTCACGTTCGTCCCAGTCGTCGGGACGCAGAGATTTATGCGCCGCAGTCTGCGACAGCATGAATCTCTCCATTTTCTCTTCCAGGGCGTTAAATTTCGCCCTCCATTCCTCCTTCTCCTTTCGGAGTTCGGCAACCAACGCCCTGAGGTGGACGACCTCGTCAGTCGCGTTGCGATTGGCGAGTTCCTCCACCACCTCCTTCATACCTTTGCGCACTTGTTTAAGGGCCTTGATATAAGTGCCCTTGAGGTTTCTCGAGCTTCCGGTCACCTTTTGCAGAAGCTCAAGGTAACCTTCCGCTCGAGAAAGCGCATCTCCTTGCCTTTGGGTGTCGTCGCTGAGCGACATGTCCGACTGACGCGAGCTTGTCCTGGATTGGACCACCCGCGCCATATCGGTCAACTCGCTCTCCGCCTGGATTTGACGTTCCCGCTCCTTTTCGTCGTTAAGGCGACGTTTGGCTTCGGCCAGTCCGACGTATTGGCCGGTTGTGGCCGGTCGACCTCGGCCTCTGCCAGGCGTCGCCCTTTTCCTCTCATTTTCCTCCTCCGAGGAGCCCGGAGAGAGGATCCTCTTTCTAAAGGGCTTTCGGCGGCGGGAAGATCCCAACGACATGTTGTCGTCGGAATCTGATCCCGCCCCCCAAAACCTCCCGTCGACCGAGGAGAGAGAGCCGACGCTGTCCACACGCGTGAGGACAACTCGCGGCTGTCTCGCCCCGCCAGTAACTCCGCCCTTCTCGGGCCCAACGTCTTCACCGCCCTTCTCGGGCACTACGTCCACTCCGCCCTTCTCGGGCACTACCTCAACTCCGCCCTTCTCGGGCCTCTCGTCGGAACCGGAAAGCTCCGAAACACAAACACGTGATTTGCCCATCCCAGATTCGACAGGGCTGCGCGCCGAAGCGCGAAGGGATTCTCCATTGCCTGAGGCGCCGGTACCCTCCTGGGTTAATAATGTTTTAATGCACGTATCCATGTTTAAGGGGGGTGACACAGTTAGACCGAACCTCCCGTCGGCCACGCATCCCTTCGCGCTGTGTCGCCGCTTAGGATTCGGGGTAATTTTTATAGAGGTCTTCTTCCTCTAGATCCGGCCGGTTAAGGCAAGACCCCTCGGTCCCGCACGAAGCCGCGAGACATGACCACGACACCTCGCACGGGGTTACGAGCTTATGAGGCGTAGAGCGGACGGGAAACCCGCCCACTCTACCCGACGGCGGGGTCACCGCCGCCGAGGTCGCCCGTCCACTGGGAGCAGGGGGGAAAATCCCCACCCCGCTTCTCCGCGCCTTCGCAGCGCCACACTCACCAAATCACCAAGGGGGGCGAGCGATGATGATAAAATAAATAAATAAAAATAATAAATAAATAAATAAATAAATAAATAACGCTCACCCCGCCCTCTAGTGCCGGGGGGACCGCCAAGGTCCACATCCCACTCCGCGCCCTCTCTTCCGGCGCCGCGTGAAAGGCTAGGCCATTCCACGCAAGCTCCGCGCTCCCTCGTGGCGCAATGTGCGATCACAGGACCACTCCAGTACAAGACCAGAGCGGTACCCGGACGCCTCGCCTGGTGTTGGTCCGCGGGGGTCCGTAGACCCCTACCGCCTGCAGTCATTCGACTGCGGCAGCACTCCCCTATCCGCCAAACGGGGGACGCGCCCAGGTAGAAGTCCAGGAACTCCTCCCCTTGGAGCCTAGGTCCCAGACCTAAGTCTGGGGCCTAGGCTCCAAAGGCCCGGGAACCTAACCTAACCTAACCTAACCTAACCTAACCTAACCTAACCTAACCTAACCTAACCTAACCTAACCTAACCTAACCTAACCTAACCTAACCAGTCTGCAGCGAACGCTCGCCCCGTGAGCATCGTTTCCGCGTCGCTCCGATCAAAAAATTCCCAATAACCGCGAAACTGTGTTCTAAAAATCTGTGTAATATATCAAAAGTTGCGCGCTGCCGCCAGCTATCCGCTGGTGGTTTTAGAACTCAAATAAGTGAAAAACTCAATTTTTTACAGCTATTTTTGTGTTTTCTCTAATATAAAACAGTCAAAATTTACATAGTGTTCCATTAAAAAATTCATTACTCAGTCAGTTATCAATATTTTTTTAAAGTATTAGTATCAGTGCATTCAGGACATCCTCCCCTTCAAACTGATGTGTAACACTTTATAATTCAGTTAAATTTAATACAGGAAAAAAGTGTTACAAACTTAAGTGCGCGACGAAACGCCCTTTTTATAAGACTTAAGTGCGTACGCCGACGAATCTAAAGCGACGACCCTAATTTTTTTTCCCACCAATAAGTGCTCCAAAGTGACTTCTTACCGTGTGCAAATTTTTAAATTTTTTCTCGAACTGTAAGTATTTTTTTTCGACCAAAAATCATAACGTGGTAAAGGTAGCCGTTGCCGCTAATTCCGAGGGTGTTGGTGCTACGGTTACCCATCTTATATCAAAAGACTTTTAGCGACCCCTTAAATCACCCTTATCAAAAATATTGAGGAAATTCGGAACAATTCAGCTATAATTGTGATTACAAACTTAGTGTCAAGCTACAAAACTGTATTATGTACCTTACCAGTGAGCTAGATTAAAATTATCAGTGAGGACCTATATATTTTATCATATTCAGTGTTAAAGTGTATCAATAAGAATAAAACTAAGCAAAATTCAGATTTTTCCATTTATAAATTTAGAAGATATTCACTTCCACTCAGAAGTTACTACCGCAGCACTAAGTTTGTGAGCAGAAAAACGCCACGCCTTAAATTTAGATCCTTAATTACTCCATAGTCCTTCACCCTACTTACACCCCCTTCAGTAGCAAACCTTTTTGGACCTCCCTTCTCCTTTTCCGCTACTTTTTATCCCGCAATTCCCACAGGAAAAAAGCTCAATATTTACGTTTACGTAAATATTGAGTAAAAACTATAGAAACCTTAAAAATTCCATTACTCCTGATCCTCCCAACCGATTTTCACGCGGTTTTCACCTTATCCACTCCCTTTACATCCTTCATCCCACCCAATCGAAATCTCACCCCCCACCCCTCCCCCCCCCCCCCAAATTTTCCACTTTCTCCAGATTTTCCTTCTTCATCAACTTCCTTACGTTACACTTACCCCCTTTCTATATTTAGTTTTCGTGGAAACCCAACGACTTAGACACAATAGACCTTTCAAAATTCTGTTTAAACACATAACTAATTTGTTTTCTTTCATAATAGGTTTAAAAATTCTTATAAAATTACAAGTCACTCATTCACCTAAATTTTAATAAAAACCGTTTTAATTCTTTAATTCTTTTAATATAAATCCGATAAATTCCCGGTTTTCACGAATACTACTTATTTTACCCCTACTACCCCATCCAACCAAAAACCACCCTCACCCCCTCCCCCCCCCCCCAAAAAACCTTCGATTTTCCCGGAATTTCTTGCGCCAACGGCTTCTCCGTTGGCTTTTTACCCCCATCTCAAATTTTCATCCTCCTGCCTCACAAGGGGACTATAATATTCCTGTTTCAATATATATTATTTAAACTCATAACTTCTTTATATAGATAATCGGATATTCGTGTTCTAAAAATAGAATTCTTTAATATTTTATTAAGGAAATATTAAAGAATTCTATTAATTGCTATAACTCAGCCATTTCTTAACCGATTTGGCTGCGGTTTTCACCTTTGACACCTACTTCACCCCCTTTACACAACCCACCCCCCTTACCACCCCCCTACCCCCTCCCCCCCCCAAATTTTATTTTCTTGAATTCTTTATCTATTCTTTAGTTTCACCACTTCTACAAAACCCACCCCCTACCACCCCCCCCCCCACCCCCACCACCAAAAAATTTTTTTTATTTTATTTTATTTTCTCCTTTTCTTTACCGTAACCACACACACCTAGCACCCCCCCCTTCTTCACAACCCCCCCCCCCCCCAAATTTTTTTTATTGTTCCGATTTCTTATACCTTACATTTGACTTAGTTTTACCTCACCCTGACACCATCCCCCTTTTCCCGTCATGGCTGCCCCTGCAGGGAAAAAAGATAAAACGAGCAAGAAGCTTCCATACCTGGGCTCCGACGTTCGAAGTGAAGCCAGCTTCCGCACAATTATCGAACAGCTTACTGAGACAATATGTCACGCTGTCCGTGAGGGCAAAAGCGTGACTTCAGTCAACAAGGATCTCATACAGTGCGCCGCCCAGGAAATTCGCGTGGCTTGTGAGACCTATCTCGAGATTAACATAGCAGAGCAAGAGAAATACGACCCCACTTTCAACTCGCCTATGTGTTATAAAAATGTCGTTACCGATCTGACTCAATTAGTTAAGGACGAGGTCTCCAAGCTGCGCGAAGAGATCAAGGCCGAACACTCCGCGACTTCCAAAAGTATTATATCGACGTACGCTTCTATCGCCGGGCGCCAAGCCCAGCCCAGGGACCTGCCCGGCCCTACCGCTCGACCTTCCCCGGCGGTCAAAGCCGCCTCTACCACACCGCCGAACACGAAACCAGCAATCGTCGTCGCCTCTAAAACTCCGGCCTCCTCCCGAGAGGAAACATTCAGAAACCTGAAATCTACAATATCCTTTCGCGAAACTAATTACGCTCCGGCCAAGGTAGCCCCATTATCTAAAAATAAACTCCGCATCGAGTTCGACACGGAGCGCGACCGCGACGACGCCCTGCAACGCATTAAAGCGGCTAACGACGCCAAAGTCTCCGCTGAGGTGGCTAGCCGCCTCAAGCCTATGATTATTTTGAAGGGTGTGTCCTGTGATGTCGCCGTTGAGGAGCTTACGGACATTATTATGCGACAAAACCCCGAGCTT
>NC_059410.1:37500-75000 GCF_905220565.1 Melitaea cinxia
AGTGCAATGCCGGACTACTCAGTAAAAACCAGCGGTGCCCTCGTCGTCCTGGTGGGGCGCCACGGGACCACTAAAAGTATTCGCCATGACGCCCCGGACGGTGGGCCTGCCTGCGGGTGCAGGACAGGCCGCCTCCGGTTGTAGAGCGCTCCCGGGCACCGAGAGCGCTCCCTCGTCGCCGCAGGGAGAAGAGGGGCACGCGGAGCGCCCCCGCGCCGAGCCCGATGCAGAGGACGGAGGAGCGCGCCGCCACGCCTCCCCCCCCCCCGCACCACACCCACCGCGGAAGCACCCCGCGCGCCCCCCTCCCACCCGCGACTTGCGGGAAGGAGAGGGGCGCGCGGAGCGCCCCCGCGCCAAGCACGATGCGGAGGGAAGGGGAGCGGCCCAGCGACGCCTCCCCCCCCACACCGCGCCCGCCACGAGGGCGCCCCGCGCGCCCCCCTCCCCCCCGCGACTTGCGAGGAGGAGAGGGGCGCCGGCTGCGCCCCCGCGTCAAGCACGATGCGGAGGGTGGAGGAGCGCGTAGCGACGCCTCCTCCGTCCCGCCGGTCGCCTCCTTCGTAGCGCGTCGGCGTGAGCGTCGGCTTCGCGCTCACGCTCCGCAGCCTCCTTCAGCGAAATAACTTCTTCGCAGAAGGAGGCCACGGCCGACCAGGACCTCGCGCTGCCGAGCATGGAGCGGACCACGCTCGACAGCGCGAGGTCTCCGCCGATGACCGCCACGAGGGCCCTCCGCTGAGGGTCCCAGGCGGCGCACTCTTCTAGCGTGTGGCGCGCCGTGTCAATCGGAGCACCACACTCGTGACAGGCAGGGGTGGCTTCCCTCCTCGCGATCTGGTGCAGGTACTTACCAAAGCAACCATGCCCGGTAAGCACCTGCGTCAGGCGGAAGGTCAGCACCCCGTGCCGCCTTTGGACCCAGCGACTTAAATGTGGACGTATCGCGTCCACCGTCACCGTGCCCGCCGCCGGAGACCCCAGGCTCTCCTCCCACTTGATCATCAGGGCCCTCTGAGCTTGAGCCCTGATGTCCATCGCTCGGTCCGTACTACGGACCTGCCCTTCTCCAGCTCTGAGGCTCGACTTTGCCGCGTACACTCTCGCGAGCATCTCCGCCTGGAGTTCCCAGGGCGGATCGCCCGCGAGAAGCGTGGCCGCCGTCCACGACACCGTACGGTATCCCCGTATCGCTCTCACCGCTATGGCCCTCTGGGGTCTCCGCAGGAGGGCCTTGTTGTCGCGAGACGCGAGAGCGTCGGCGAACACGGGGGCACCGTACAGTGCCATGCTGCGAACTATGCCGACGTATAGACGTCGGCATGGCGAGTCCGGGCCGCCTACGTTGGGCAGAAGTCTGCCCAGCGCGGCGGCGGCTTTCTCGAGCCTCGGAGCGAGCTCTCTAAAGTGCGGACCGAAGCTCCACCGGCCGTCCAGGGTTAGGCCGAGATATTTCATCTGGGCCTTGACGGCGATCTCCACCCCCTGGACGACCACACGCGCACCTCGGGGGGGGCCTCTTCGTGGGCCGTGGAAGAGGAGGGCCTCCGTCTTCGACAAGGAGACCCTCAGGCCCAGTGCCTCGATGCGGCCGATCGCTATCGACGCGCCGGTTCGCGCCAGACCGGCCGCCTCTTCGAAGCTGCCGCCCCGGGCCGTCAGCAGAGTGTCGTCCGCGTAGCAGATGACGCTGAGCCCGGGCGGCAGTGGCGTCCGCAGCAACCAGTCGAAGCCGACGTTCCACAGGGTCGGTCCGAGGACGGAGCCCTGCGGAACGCCGCACTCGACGCGACGGCGATACAGTCGGCCGTCGCCCCCCTCCCATAAGACCTCTCTCTCGCGGAGGTACGCCTCCAGCAGACTCTGGAGATATGGAGGCACGTCCTGATACTTCAGTGCCTCCACAATCGTCTCAACAGGAATGCTGTTGAAGGCGTTCGACACGTCCAGCGAGATGGCCAGGAGAACGTCTCCGCTGGCCACCACCTCCGCGGAGAGGGACCTAAGGGCGTTCAGAGCGTCCAGGGTGGAGCGGCCCGCCCTGAACCCGTACTGAGCGTTCGACAGACCCGGCCCCGACTCGTCGAGGTGCCGGACGAGACGGTCCGCGAGAATCTTCTCGAAGAGCTTGGCCGTCTCGTCCAGCAGCACGATCGGCCTGTACGCAGAGGGAGAGTCGACAGGTCGGCCCTCCTTACGTATCAGGCACAACCGGCCCGTCTTCCACGGCTTCGGGAACTGCCCGGAAGCTAGACACTTGTCGAACAGTCCCCGGAGTTCTCCTCTCAGGTGTTCCAGGGCGATATACAATACTCGCCCCGGAACACCATCCGGCCCCGGCGCCGTCTTCTTGGCCCTGAGACGCTCGAGGGCCGTGTCCATCTCCCCCTCCGAGATGCCGGGTGGGGAGGGCGGGTCGAACTCGGTCCGAGAAGACGGCGACGGCGTCGCCATCGTCGGGGGAACATGTACGGGACGGTGCGGAAACAGTTCCGACACCGTCCGCCAGAGGAGATCCGGCGGCATCGTTTCCGTCACGGGGGCGCCCTGCGCGCGAAGCTTGCTTCGCGCAACGCGATAGGGACGGCCCCATGGATCTCGGTTTAGACCCGCCAGCAGCTCCTTCCAGGCGGCGTCCTTCCCTCGGCTGATGGCGTGCTGCAGGGCCTGCTTTGCCGTGCGGTATGCATCCCGCAGCTCCGCCTCCAGAGCCGGATCCCTGGCGCTGCGCCTCCGACAGCGTTGATACGCCCGGCGGGCGGTCATGCTGGCCGCACGAAGCTCCGCTATTTCCGGCGACCACCAGTACACCGCCCGCCGTCCTAGCGGGCGGCGGCCGACCTTCGGCATGGCCGCATCGCAGACGTTGGCCAACGACCTGCGAAAGCGGCCAGCCAGCTCATCCACGCTGGCACCATCGGCGTCGCGGTGGCTCGCCCACCGCTGGACGATTGCGGCCTCGCGCGCCGCCTCGACGTCGAGCCTGCTTAGGGCCCAGCGGGGTAGCCTGCTCGGGCCCCTCGACCGATCTGCTGACGAGGACGGGGTGGAGACCCCGAACCTGATATAGTTGTGGTCCGAGAGAGTCTCCACCCCCTCCTCCACTCTCCAGTCTGTCACTCTCCGCGCGATTGCGGGGCTGGCGAACGAGAGGTCCACCACGGAACCCCCGCGCAATCGCACGCACGTCTGAACGTTTCCAACGTTCAGGAGTGACAGACCAGAGAGGAGGGCCCAATCCTCGACGGCCCGCCCCCTCGCATCCGTGTTCGGGTTGCCCCAGGCTCGGGACTTGGCGTTGAAGTCGCCGAGAACTATCACGGCTCTCGGCGACTGTCGGCATACCGCAGCTCTGACGGTGTCGAGGAAGACCTCGAAGTCCGCCAGGCTGCGGTTGGGGGAAAAGTAGAGGCCGATGACCGCATACTCTCCCCACGTCACCACGACGTATCCCGAGCCGCGCTCCACGAGTGCGAGGGGGTAACCTAACCTAACCTAACCTAACCTAACCTAACCTAACCTAACCTAACCTAACCTAACCTAACCTAACCTAACCTAACCTAACCTAACCTAACCTAACCTAACCTAACCTAACCTAACCTAACCTAACCTAACCTAACCTAACCTAACCTAACCTAACCTAACCTAACCTAACCTAACCTAACCTAACCTAACCTAACCTAACCTAACCTAACCTAACCTAACCTAACCTAACCTAACCTAACCTAACCTAACCTAACCTAACCTAACCTAACCTAACCTAACCTAACCTAACCTAACCTAACCTAACCTAGCCTAACCTAACCTAACCTAACCTAACCTAACCTAACCTAACCTAACCTAACCTAACCTAACCTAACCTAACCTAACCTAACCTAACCTAACCTAACCTAACCTAACCTAACCTAACCTAACCTAACCTAACCTAACCTAACCTAACCTAACCTAACCTAACCTAACCTAACCTAACCTAACCTAACCTAACCTAACCTAACCTAACCTAACCTAACCTAACCTAACCTAACCTAACCTAACCTAACCTAACCTAACCTAACCTAACCTAACCTAACCTAACCTATCCTAACCTAACCTAACCTAACCTAACCTAACCTAACCTAACCTAACCTAACCTAACCTAACCTAACCTAACCTAACCTAACCTAACCTAACCTAACCTAACCTAACCTAACCTAACCTAACCTAACCTAACCTAACCTAACCTAACCTAACCTAACCTAACCTAACCTAACCTAACCTAACCTAACCTAACCTAACCTAACCTAACCTAACCTAACCTAACCTAACCTAACCTAACCTAACCTAACCTAACCTAACCTAACCTAACCTAACCTAACCTAACCTAACCTAACCTAACCTAACCTAACCTAACCTAACCTAACCTAACCTAACCTAACCTAACCTAACCTAACCTAACCTAACCTAATCTAACCTAACCTAACCTAACCTAACCTAACCTAACCTAACCTAACCTAACCTAACCTAACCTAACCTAACCTAACCTAACCTAACCTAACCTAACCTAACCTAACCTAACCTAACCTAACCTAACCTAACCTAACCTAACCTAACCTAACCTAACCTAACCTAACCTAACCTAACCTAACCTAACCTAACCTAACCTAACCTAACCTAACCTAACCTAACCTAACCTAACCTAACCAAACTCATAACTTCTTTATATAGATAATCGGATATTCGTGTTCTAAAAATAGAATTCTTTAATATTTTATTAAGGAAATATTAAAGAATTCTATTAATTGCTATAACTCAGCCATTTCTTAACCGATTTGGCTGCGGTTTTCACCTTTGACACCTACTTCACCCCCTTTACACAACCCACCCCCTTACCACCCCCTACCGCCCCCCCCCCAAAATTTTTATTTTCTTAAATTCTTTATCTATTCTTTAGTTTCACCACTTCTACAAAACCCACCCCCTACCATCCCCCCCCCACCCCCACCACCAAAAAAATTTTTTTTTATTTTATTTTATTTTCTCCTTTTCTCTACCGTAACCACACACACCTTGCACCCCCCCTTCTTCACAACCCCCCCCCCCAAAATTTTTTTTATTGTTCTGATTTCTTATACCTTACATTTGACTTAGTTTTACCTCACCCTGACACCATCCCCCTTTTCCCGTCATGGCTGCCCCTGCGGGGAAAAAAGATAAAACGAGCAAGAAGCTTCCATACCTGGGTTCTGACGTTCGAAGTGAAGCCAGCTTCCGCACAATTATCGAACAGCTTACTGAGACAATATGTCACGCTGTCCGTGAGGGCAAAAGCGTGACTTCAGTCAACAAGGACCTCATACAGTGCGCCGCCCAGGAAATTCGCGTGGCTTGTGAGACCTACCTCGAAATTAACATAGCTGAACAAGAAAAATACGACCCCACTTTCAACTCACCCACGTGTTACAAGAATGTGGTCACCGATCTGACCCAACTAGTAAAAGACGAGGTCTCCAAGCTGCGCGAAGAGATCAAGGCCGAACACTCTGCGACTTCTAAGAATATAATATCCACATACGCGTCTATCGCCGGGCGTCAAGCCCAGCCCAGGGACCTGCCTGGCCCTACCGCTCGACCTTCCCCGGCGGTCAAAGCCGCCTCTACCACACCGCCGAACACGAAACCAGCAATCGTCGTCGCCTCTAAAACTCCGGCCTCCTCCCGAGAGGAAACATTCAGAAACCTGAAATCTACAATATCCTTTCGCGAAACTAATTACGCTCCGGCCAAGGTAGCCCCACTATCTAAAAATAAATTTCGCATCGAGTTCGACACGGAGCGCGACCGCGACGATGCCCTGCAACGTATTAAAGCGGCTAACGACGCCAAAGTCTCCGCTGAGGTGGCTAGCCGCCTCAAGCCTATGATTATTCTGAAGGGTGTGTCCTGCGACGTCGCCGTTGAGGAGCTTACGGACATTATTATGCGACAAAACCCCGAGCTTAGTGAATTCGACTCTTCATATATTAAATATAAATTTAAAAGGGATAATAGAAATCCATTACTCTACAACGCCGTTTTCATAACACACCCTACAGCCTTCCGCACCTTACTGTCCCTCGATCGTGTGCGCGTTGATTATCAGCGCGTACACATCGAAGAATTCAGTCCCTTCTTACAGTGCCACAAGTGCCTGCAGTTCGGGCACACTGCCACCCACTGCAAGTCCTCTTCCACGCGGTGCGCGCACTGCGCGGAAGATGGACATATTCATAAAGAATGCCGACACAACACCTCCGTCTCTGTCGACGGCTCAACTGTCGCAGAGACCGGCACTTACAAATGCTTTAACTGTGTGTCTCATAATATGAAGTTTAATAACAAACACCCTACAGAACACAAAGCCACCTCTACCACTTGCCCTATTGTGCGTTCCATGCGTAACAAGACAAGGCAAAACATAGACTACGGAACTGCTCCGACACCCTCACCGAACAGTGCGGCACGGGCAGCTCCGTAAGTTCTAAATTGTTCGTCTTGTCTTGCTTCTCATTCGTACACTTTACACACCACACTCTCTTCCCACGAACTGCAGGTACCTTTTCACACTACTCTTTACCCATATATCGCTCAGACTCCTTTTACATTTATATATATTTCTATCCTTACTCTTACATATATATTATCCATTTAGTTAACATTTATATACATAATTCCTTTACACTTATACAATCATAATAACCACTTAACTCTATCTTTTACAC
Source organism: Melitaea cinxia (assembly GCF_905220565.1). Lineage (NCBI taxonomy): Eukaryota > Metazoa > Arthropoda > Insecta > Lepidoptera > Nymphalidae > Melitaea > Melitaea cinxia. Next base: position 44,238 of record NC_059410.1, read on the forward strand.
TCACGCATAACTTTCCACATACTTCGCTCAGCTCGGGATTTTTTTCCTACTCTTACTTACACTTCTCATTATTCTAACGCGGCGACGCTTCAGGACTCACCCACCAGGGCTTCGCGGGAGTGCTCCGAGTCGAATTTGACTGCACCTCAATCTATTATGTTTTACCTTGTCTTAAGATTAATAACTTATGTTATGATTGTTGTTCTTCATTTTTATTTTTATTTTTATTACCTCTTTTTGATTTTTATTCTACTTTGTCAATACTATATAAGATATATTAATATATAATAGTTTTTAAGATTAATTTTGTGTACTAGTCCTTAAGATTACTTAATATATCATCTATATTATTATATTATATAAAAAAAAAAAAAAAAAAAAAAAAAAAAAAAAAAAAAAAAAAAAAAAAAAAAAAAAAAAAAAAATACTCTGTAAATCAATAATAAAAAAAAAAAACATAAATGTGCAATCAAAAAAGATCAATATATATACAAAAAAAAAAAAAAAAAAAAAAAAAAAAAAAAAAAAAAACCATGTACACCTATCTTAGCTTAAGTTCATTTTGTTTATAATCTCCATCTTTTGTATATCTCATTTTATAATCACTTGTCAATTTATCATTTCATCAATTTGGGCCGGGCGTAAGGGTTACTCGGAATTGTAATATGGCCTTAACCCTTCGCCCACTCAGCCCACTCATCATCATCTCCATTATTCGCGCTGCATGGTTTGTAGGGGATTGAACAATTGTATCAAATCGCAAGTTCTGCCCCCCTGCACCCATGTAGCGCTCCATTTCAAGTCTCCACTGGGGCTACAACTTACATATTTAATTGGTCTAATTATAATAATTATCATTATCGATTTAATACAATCACCAAGACCTCTTCTATTACTGGCCGGAGCGTACTATTCTTACTCATTCACTACAATGTCTCATGTCATTCATATTCGAAAATAAATACCCAATTGTTTACCAACTTATTTAATAAAAAAAAAAAAAAAAAAAAAAAACCTAACCTAACCTAACCTTTTTTTTTTTTTTTTTTTTTTTACGTGTGGAAAATCCTTCATGGACACCCTCCGGTTGGGGGGGCTCGGAGGGGAGTCAGACTCTTACTGAACAAAAACCACACGTGTGTTCCGCCTATGCGCTTGTGGCGAGATCGCGAGGACACAAAGCTCTTTCGCGATCCCGCCGGCGCCTGCCCAGACTAGGGCCCGTCGTCGTCGCCGCAAAAGCGACAGCGACCCGAGAGAGGATCCCTTGAACACATAAGAGATCGCCTCTCTCCGTCCTCCTCGGGATCGTGCGATGCGGTCGATAGATCCCCCGACCTATCGCCCGCTGATCCAAACTACGGGGGCGGCGGCTGCAGGTTGGCCAGGTAGGCCCTGCGCCTCCGACCGCGTCTACCGCGACGAGACGGAAGCGAGTTCGGATCCCGTTCCCGCTCCCGCTCCGCCGCCTCCTTCCGCAGCATCACGGCGCTGCAGAAGGAGGAGACGGCGCTCCAGTTCTCCTCGCTGCCGACCATGGCCGAAACCACGGCCGGCAGCGAGAGATCCGCTCCGATGGCCGCCGACAGGGCGGCGCGCTCCTCGCACCACGCCGGGCAGACCGCGCGCGTGTGCTCCGCCGTGTCCTCGGCGCCGGCGTCGCAATGGTGACATTCCGACGTCGGCTCCCGCCCCAACGCTCGGCACAGATAGCGACCGAAGCAGCCGTGCCCGGTCAGCATCTGCGCCAAGTGGAACGACATCGCACCGTGTCGCCTATCGACCCAGCCGCGCAGAACGGGCCGAATCGCCGCCACCAGCCCCCGACTCGTAATTACGTTCGGGTCCTCGAGATTCTCCGACCACTTCCGGAAGAGGCCGTCGCGAGCTTCTCTCCTCCATCGCACGACCTCTTGCGGACGAGGCGGTTCCTCCCTCAGGCGCGCTTCCGTCACGCGCCAGAAGACCGACGCGAGAGCTTCGGCCTCCAGTTCCCACGGGGGGCTGCCGGCGAGGAGACACGATGCGGTGTAGGACACCGTGCGGTACGCCCTCGCAGCCCGCAGCGCGATAGCGCGGTGCGGCCTGCGAATCAGCGACACGTTCCGCGCGCAGAGAGCGCCCGCCCAAATCGGAGCGCCATACAACGCCATCGAACGCACGACGCCCACGAAGAGGCGTCTGCATTTGTCGGCGGGCCCTTCTAGGTTGGGCAGTAGACTCCCGAGCGCTCCGGCGGCGGCCAGAAGCTTCGGGGTCAGCCGCCGGAAGTGTTCGTCGAACTTCCAGCGACCGTCGAGAACGATGCCCAGGTACTTCATCGTCGACCCGACGGCGATCGAAGTACCCCCGACGACTATTGACGTCCCGGGCGGAAGAGCGGCCCTCGGCCCGTGAAAGGCCAGGACCTCCGTCTTCTGCAAGGCGACCTCCAGCCCGAGAGCCCGAATTCTGGCCACCACTTGCGCGACGCCGGCCGTGGCGAGGCGGCCCGCCTCGCGGTGCCCGCCGGCGCGAACGGTGACGAGAGTGTCGTCTGCGTAGCAGATGACCGACACTCCCGGCAACGTGGCACCGCGGAGCACCCAGTCGTAGCCGATGTTCCACAGGAGCGGTCCGAGGACCGAACCCTGCGGAACGCCGCACGACATGGACCGCCTCGACAGACCGCCGCCGCCTATCGGGAACTCTACTGCCCTTCCCGCAAAGTAAGCTCCGATGAGCCTACGCAAGTAGCGCGGGATACCGTGGTATCCCAGCGCCACCCTCACCGTCTCCCAGGGCAGAGAGTTAAACGCGTTGGTCACGTCCAGCGAGACCGCCCACAACACTCCACCCCGGGAGACCGCCGACTCGGCGAGGTCCCTGAGGTGGGCGATGGCCGCGACGGTCGACCGCCCCCGACGAAATCCATACTGTGCCTCGTGCAATCCCGGGTTCATCGACTCGAGAATTCGAGTCGCCAGGACGCGCTCGAACACCTTACTGATCTCGTCGAGGAGCACGATCGGTCGATAGGCCGAAGGCTGTTCGGCCGACCGTCCGTCCTTCTTCAGCAGGACGAGCCTGCCCGTCTTCCACACCTGGGGAAACCGGCCCTGCTCCAGGCACCTGTCGAACAGGGCCCGAATTCTGCCGCCCATGCTACCCGTCGCGAGGCTCAGCACCTTTCCCGGCACGCCGTCCGGGCCCGGGGCGGTGCGCTTCGTTTTGAGCCTCGCGACGGCCGCACCGAGCTCCGCCTCGGTCACAGGGGGGGGGATCCCGCTCTCCGCGAGACGCGGCTCCGCGACACCCATAGCCGGTGGGCTCCACTCGTTCCTATGAGGGAAGAGGGACTCGACTACGCGCTGCAAGATTTGCGGCTGCAAGCTCGTGGTCAGAGGGGGTGCCCACGGACGGAGCTTCTTCCGCACCGCCCGGTACGGCCTGCCCCACGGGTCTCTGTCCAGAGTTCGCAGCCACTCGTCCCAGCACGATTCCTTAGCGCGTGCAATGCCCGCCTGCAGCGCTTTGCAGGCGGACCGGTAGGAGTCGTACAGGCCGTCCTCTGCGGCCTGGTCCCTTCTTCGCCTCCGCCTGTAGTTGGTGAATCGGCGGCGCGATCTCACGCAGGCTTCGCGCAAGTCGCGGAGCTCCGGACGCCACCAGTACAAGTGCCGCCTCGGCGGGAACGGCTTCGCCCTCGGCATCGCCGCGTCGCAGATCCGCGCCAGCGATTCGCGGATGCCCTCTGCTTCCTCGTCGACGGAAAGGGCCGGTTCCGAAGGTCGGCGGATCCATTCCTCCACTATCGCAGCCTCCACGGCGATCTCCGCATCCATCCGACTCAGCACCCAGCGCGGGCCGGTGCCGATCGGGACGCTCGAGTCGGACGCGTTCGAACGCGACGAGGAGACGTCGAACCGAATGTACCGGTGGTCGGAGAGGGTCTCGACGTCGGTCAAGACTCTCCAACCCCGGACGCGGTTGTGGAGGTTTCGGGACGCGAAAGTCACGTCCACAATGGACCCACCGCTCCTTCGCACGCAGGTGTACCTCGTGCCCCGGTTCAGCAACGTGAGGCCCGTTGTCACCGCCCATTCCTCCATGATCGCGCCCCTCGCGTCAGTCGCCGGAGCCCCCCAGGTCACCGACCTGGCGTTGAAGTCGCCGGCGACCAGAACGGCACGGTGCGGCCGCCGAGCGATCGACGCCCCGATCTCCGCGAGCATTGCCTCGAAGTCGGCGAGACTCCGGCTCGGGGGAGCGTACACGCCGATGACGGCCACTCCGTCCATCGTACCGAGTGCGTATCCGCTCCCCCTCCGGACGTCCACGAAACCCGCAGAGGCCGGAGCGATCACCGCGACCGACCCGTCCAGGTCGCCCAGCCAATCGCCGCGATCGGGGACCGCGTAGGGCTCCGCCACTATCGCGATCTTAATGCCCCACTGTGCCATGCTCTCGATCAGCAGATCTTGAGCTCTGGCACAGTGGTTCACATTGGCCTGCAAGAACTTAATGGACGCCATTAATTATCGGCGTCCATTAAATCCTCCACTGGCTTAGCAGCCGGCGCGTCGACGATGGTAGCCTTTACGGGCCTGTCTTTGCGCCTGCCACTCTTGTTGGTCTTTCCCTTTTTCTTGTTGTAGTCGGGGCACCTCCTGTCGCCAATTTTGTGGTTGGCGGGCCGGTCGGCCGCCGCACATATGGCGCACTTCGGCTCGGCTTTGCACTCGCGAAGTCTGTGGCCCGACTCGCCACAGCGGTAGCAGGCGCCGCTGCGGTCCACTTCGCGAGTGCACTTCGCGCCGACGTGCCCCGTCTCCTGGCACCGGAAGCACCTCAGCGGCCTCGGTTCGAGCAGCCGGACCCTCGCCGTGGTCCAGCCGACGCGCAATCGTCCTTCACGGGCGACTTTTCGCGCCGCGACCACCGGGCAGCTCACCCAGAGCGAGCCGTTGGGGGCGAGGGAGCCAGCCTTCACGTCGTCCGGCTGACACCCACCCTCCGCGGCCAGTGCTCGGGTGACCTCCTCGGCGGTGACGGAGTCGTCGAGCCCCATGACCCGCAGCTCGACCCTCTTCGAAGGCCGCTGCACTCTGACGTCTTCCGTGCCGAGGACTTCCCGCAATTTCGAGGCGAGAAGGTCGGCCTTCTCGCCTTTCTCCGCTCCAGGGACCTCGATGATCCGGGAACCCGTCGCGCCCGTTCGGATCTTGAGCGTTTGGATTCCCAGACCATCGAGGTCTATCCTGCTGCGGGCCTCCTTGATTACAGAGGCGTACGTGACGCCTCTGTCCTTCGCCTCCGGCTGCAGCGTTATCGAAACCGCCGCCGAAGACGGCGCCCGCAACTTCTTTTTCGGCTTTGCTTCTTTCGAAGCAGCCGTAGCCGCACCCTTGCCTGGCTTCCCGGCCTTCCGTCCGAGGACGGTAGACCAGGTCTCCCGTGCGGCAGGAGTCGCGGGCGCCGGTTTCGCAGCAGGTTTCGGCGCTGCCGCCGGAGTCTCGACCGCGTTCGCGGTCTTACCCTTCTTTTTCTTTCTCTCCCGTCCGTTTGGCTTCCCCCTCTTCGGAGCCGGATTCGCTGGCGGGGTCAACGTCGTGACCGCCGCCTGGTCGGCCGGCTCGGAAGCTGGGGCCTCTCTGTACTTCCTCGCGTCCAGAGCGACACGCTGCGCTTTGGCCGGTAAGAGCCGGTCGCTCAACGCCTCGATCTTGGCGTCGATCGAGGCGTTGAGCATGTCGCTCAGTTTGGACGCGAGAGAGCGTTCACGTTCGTCCCAGTCGTCGGGACGCAGAGATTTATGCGCCGCAGCCTGCGACAGCATGAATCTATCCATTTTTTCTTCCAGGGCGTTGAACTTCGACCTCCACTCCTCCTTCTCCTTTCGAAGTTCGGCAACCAACGCCCTGAGGTGGACGACCTCGTCAGTCGCGTTGCGATTGGCGAGTTCCTCCACCACCTCCTTCATGCCTTTGCGCACTTGTTTAAGGGCCTTGATATAAGTGCCCTTGAGGTTTCTCGAGCTTCCGGTCACCTTTTGCAGAAGCTCAAGGTAACCTTCCGCTCGAGAAAGCGCGTCTCCACATCTTCCGGCGTCGTCGCTGAGCGACATGTCCGACTGACGCGAGCTTGTCCTGGATTGGACCGCACGTGCCATGTCGGCCACCTCGCTCTCCGCCTGGATTTTACGTTCCCGCTCCTTTTCGTCGTTAAGGCGACGTTTGGCTTCGGCCAGTCTGACGTATTGGCCGGTTGTAGCCGGTCGACCTCGGCCTCTGCCAGGCGTCGCCCTTTTCCTCTCATTTTCCTCCTCCGAGGAGCCCGGAGAGAGGATCCTCTTTCTAAAGGGCTTTCGGCGGCGGGAAGATCCCAACGACATGTTGTCGTCGGAATCTGATCCCGCCCCCCAAAACCTCCCGTCGACCGAGGAGAGAGAGCCGACGCTGTCCACACGCGTGAGGACAACTCGCGGCTGTCTCGCCCCGCCAGTAACTCCGCCCTTCTCGGGCCCAACGTCTTCACCGCCCTTCTCGGGCACTACGTCCACTCCGCCCTTCTCGGGCACTACCTCAACTCCGCCCTTCTCGGGCCTCTCGTCGGAACCGGAAAGCTCCGAAACACAAACACGTGATTTGCCCATCCCAGATTCGACAGGGCTGCGCGCCGAAGCGCGAAGGGATTCTCCATTGCCTGAGGCGCCGGTACCCTCCTGGGTTAATAATGTTTTAATGCACGTATCCATGTTTAAGGGGGTGACACAGTTAGACCGAACCTCCCGTCGGCCACGCATCCCTTCGCGCTGTGTCGCCGCTTAGGATTCGGGGTAATTTTTATAGAGGTCTTCTTCCTCTAGATCCGGCCGGTTAAGGCAAGACCCCTCGGTCCCGCACGAAGCCGCGAGACATGACCACGACACCTCGCACGGGGTTACGAGCTTATGAGGCGTAGAGCGGACGGGAAACCCGCCCACTCTACCCGACGGCGGGGTCACCGCCGCCGAGGTCGCCCGTCCACTGGGAGCAGGGGGGAAAATCCCCACCCCGCTTCTCCGCGCCTTCGCAGCGCCACACTCACCAAATCACCAAGGGGGGCGAGCGATGATGGTAAAATAAATAAATAAAAATAATAAATAAATAAATAAATAAATAACGCTCACCCCGCCCTCTAGTGCCGGGGGGACCGCCAAGGTCCACATCCCACTCCGCGCCCTCTCTTCCGGCGCCGCATGAAAGGCTAGGCCATTCCACGCAAGCTCCGCGCTCCCTCGTGGCGCAATGTGCGATCACGGGACCACTCCAGTACAAGACCAGAGCGGGACCCGGACGCCTCGCCTGGTGTTGGTCCGCGGGGGTCCGTAGACCCCTACCGCCTGCAGTCATTCGACTGCGGCAGCACTCCCCTATCCGCCAAACGGGGGACGCGCCCAGGTAGAAGTCCAGGAACTCCTCCCCTTGGAGCCTAGGTCCCAGACCTAAGTCTGGGGCCTAGGCTCCAAAGGCCCGGGAACCTAACCTAACCTAACCTAACCTAACCTAACCTAACCTAACCTAACCTAACCTAACCTAACCTAACCTAACCTAACCTAACCTAACCTAACCTAACCTAACCTAACCTAACCTAACCTAACCTAACCTAACCTAACCTAACCTAACCTAACCTAACCTAACCTAACCTAACCTAACCTAACCTAACCTAACCTAACCTAACCTAACCTAACCTAACCTAACCTAACCTAACCTAACCTAACCTAACCTAACCTTTTTTTTTTTTTTTTTTAACGTGTGGAAAATCCTTCATGGACACCCTCCGGTTGGGGGGGCTCGGAGGGGGGTCAGACTCTTACTGAACAAAAACCACACGTGTGTTCCGCCTATGCGCTTGTGGCGAGATCGCGAGGACACAAAGCTCTTTCGCGATCCCGCCGGCGCCTGCCCAGACTAGGGCCCGTCGTCGTCGCCGCAAAAGCGACAGCGACCCGAGAGAGGATCCCTTGAACACATAAGATCGCCTCTCTCCGTCCTCCTCGGGATCGTGCGATGCGGTCGATAGATCCCCCGACCTATCGCCCGCTGATCCAAACTACGGGGGCGGCGGCTGCAGGTTGGCCAGGTAGGCCCTGCGCCGCCGACCGCGTCTACCGCGACGAGACGGAAGCGAGTTCGGATCCCGTTCCCGCTCCCGCTCCGCCGCCTCCTTCCGCAGCATCACGGCGCTGCAGAAGGAGGAGACGGCGCTCCAGTTCTCCTCGCTGCCGACCATGGCCGAAACCACGGCCGGCAGCGAGAGATCCGCTCCGATGGCCGCCGACAGGGCGGCGCGCTCCTCGCACCACGCCGGGCAGACCGCGCGCGTGTGCTCCGCCGTGTCCTCGGCGCCGGCGTCGCAATGGTGACATTCCGACGTCGGCTCCCGCCCCAACGCTCGGCACAGATAGCGACCGAAGCAGCCGTGCCCGGTCAGCATCTGCGCCAAGTGGAACGACATCGCACCGTGTCGCCTATCGACCCAGCCGCGCAGAACGGGCCGAATCGCCGCCACCAGCCCCCGACTCGTAATTACGTTCGGGTCCTCGAGATTCTCCGACCACTTCCGGAAGAGGCCGTCGCGAGCTTCTCTCCTCCATCGCACGACCTCTTGCGGACGAGGCGGTTCCTCCCTCAGGCGCGCTTCCGTCACGCGCCAGAAGACCGACGCGAGAGCTTCGGCCTCCAGTTCCCACGGGGGGCTGCCGGCGAGGAGACACGATGCGGTGTAGGACACCGTGCGGTACGCCCTCGCAGCCCGCAGCGCGATAGCGCGGTGCGGCCTGCGAATCAGCGACACGTTCCGCGCGGAGAGAGCGCCCGCCCAAATCGGAGCGCCATACAACGCCATCGAACGCACGACGCCCACGAAGAGGCGTCTGCATTTGTCGGCGGGCCCTTCTAGGTTGGGCAGCAGACTCCCGAGCGCTCCGGCGGCGGCCAGAAGCTTCGGGGTCAGCCGCCGGAAGTGTTCGTCGAACTTCCAGCGACCGTCGAGAACGATGCCCAGGTACTTCATCGTCGACCCGACGGCGATCGAAGTACCCCCGACGACTATCGACGTCCCGGGCGGAGGAGCGGCCCTCGGCCCGTGAAAGGCCAGGACCTCCGTCTTCTGCAAGGCGACCTCCAGCCCGAGAGCCCGAATTCTGGCCACCACCTGCGCGACGCCGGCCGTGGCGAGGCGGCCCGCCTCGCGGTGCCCGCCGGCGCGGACGGTGACGAGAGTGTCGTCTGCGTAGCAGATGACCGACACTCCCGGCAACGTGGCACCGCGGAGCACCCAGTCGTAGCCGATGTTCCACAGGAGCGGTCCGAGGACCGAACCCTGCGGAACGCCGCACGACATGGACCGCCTCGACAGACCGCCGCCGCCTATCGGGAACTCTACCGCCCTTCCCGCAAAGTAAGCTCCGATGAGCCTACGCAAGTAGCGCGGGATACCGTGGTATCCCAGCGCCACCCTCACCGTCTCCCAGGGCAGAGAGTTGAACGCGTTGGTCACGTCCAGCGAGACCGCCCACAACACTCCACCCCGGGAGACCGCCGACTCGGCGAGGTCCCTGAGGTGGGCGATGGCCGCGACGGTCGACCGCCCCCGACGAAATCCATACTGCGCCTCGTGCAATCCCGGGTTCATCGACTGGAGAATTCGAGTCGCCAGGACGCGCTCGAACACCTTACTAATTTCGTCGAGGAGCACGATCGGTCGATAGGCCGAAGGCTGTTCGGCCGACCGTCCGTCCTTCTTCAGCAGGACGAGCCTGCCCGTCTTCCACACCTGGGGAAACCGGCCCTGCTCCAGGCACCTGTCGAACAGGGCCCGAATTCTGCCGCCCATGCTACCTGTCGCGAGGCTCAGCACCTTTCCCGGGACGCCGTCCGGGCCCGGGGCGGTGCGCTTCGATTTGAGCCTCGCGACGGCCGCACCGAGCTCCGCCTCGGTCACAGGGGGGGGGATCCCGCTCTCCGCGAGACGCGGCTCCGCGACACCCATAGCCGGTGGGCTCCACTCGTTCCTATGAGGGAAGAGGGACTCGACTACGCGCTGCAAGATTTGCGGCTGCAAGCTCGTGGTCAGAGGGGGTGCCCACGGACGGAGCTTCTTCCGCACCGCCCGGTACGGCCTGCCCCACGGGTCTCTGTCCAGAGTTCGCAGCCACTCGTCCCAGCACGATTCCTTAGCGCGTGCAATGCCCGCCTGCAGCGCTTTGCAGGCGGACCGGTAGGAGTCGTACAGGCCGTCCTCTGCGGCCTGGTCCCTTCTTCGCCTCCGCCTGTAGTTGGTGAATCGGCGGCGCGATCTCACGCAGGCTTCGCGCAAGTCGCGGAGCTCCGGACGCCACCAGTACAAGTGCCGCCTCGGCGGGAACGGCTTCGCCCTCGGCATCGCCGCGTCGCAGATCCGCGCCAGCGATTCGCGGATGCCCTCTGCTTCCTCGTCGACGGAAAGGGCCGGTTCCGAAGGTCGGCGGATCCATTCCTCCACTATCGCAGCCTCCACGGCGATCTCCGCATCCATCCGACTCAGCACCCAGCGCGGGCCGGTGCCGATCGGGACGCTCGAGTCGGACGCGTTCGAACGCGACGAGGAGACGTCGAACCGAATGTACCGGTGGTCGGAGAGGGTCTCGACGTCGGTCAAGACTCTCCAACCCCGGACGCGGTTGTGGAGGTTTCGGGACGCGAAAGTCACGTCCACAATGGACCCACCGCTCCTTCGCACGCAGGTGTACCTCGTGCCCCGGTTCAGCAACGTGAGGCCCGTTGTCACCGCCCATTCCTCCATGATCGCGCCCCTCGCGTCAGTCGCCGGAGCCCCCCAGGTCACCGACCTGGCGTTGAAGTCGCCGGCGACCAGAACGGCACGGTGCGGCCGCCGAGCGATCGACGCCCCGATCTCCGCGAGCATTGCCTCGAAGTCGGCGAGACTCCGGCTCGGGGGAGCGTACACGCCGATGACGGCCACTCCGTCCATCGTACCAAGTGCGTATCCGCTCCCCCTCCGGACGTCCACGAAGCCCGCAGAGGCCGGAGCGATCACCGCGACCGACCCGTCCAGGTCGCCCAGCCAATCGCCGCGATCGGGGACCGCGTAGGGCTCCGCCACTATCGCAATCTTAATGCCCCACTGTGCCATGCTCTCGATCAGCAGATCTTGAGCTCTGGCACAGTGGTTCAGATTGGCCTGCAAGAACTTAATGGACGCCATTAATTATCGGCGTCCATTAAATCCTCCACTGGCTTAGCAGCCGGCGCGTCGACGATGGTAGCCTTTACGGGCCTGTCTTTGCGCCTGCCACTCTTGTTGGTCTTTTTCTTTCCTTTGTTGTAGTCGGGGCACCTCCTGTCGCCAATTCTGTGGTTGGCGGGCCGGTCGGCCGCCGCACATATGGCGCACTTCGGCTCGGCTTTGCACTCGCGAAGTCTGTGGCCCGACTCGCCACAGCGGTAGCAGGCGCCGCTGCGGTCCACTTCGCGAGTGCACTTCGCGCCGACGTGCCCCGTCTCCTGGCACCGGAAGCACCTCAGCGGCCTCGGTTCGAGCAGCCGGACCCTCGCCGTGGTCCAGCCGACGCGCAATCGTCCTTCACGGGCGACTTTTCTCGCCGCGACCACCGGGCAGCTCACCCAGAGCGAGCCGTTGGGGGCGAGGGAGCCAGCCTTCACGTCGTCCGGCTGACACCCACCCTCCGCGGCCAGTGCTCGGGTGACCTCCTCGGCGGTGACGGAGTCGTCGAGCCCCATGACCCGCAGCTCGACCCTCTTCGAAGGCCGCTGCACTCTGACGGCTTCCGTGCCGAGGACTTCCCGCAATTTCGAGGCGAGAAGGTCGGCCTTCTCGCCTTTCTCCGCTCCAGGGACCTCGATGATCCGGGAACCCGTCGCGCCCGTTCGGATCTTGAGCGTTTGGATTCCCAGACCATCGAGGTCTATCTTGCTGCGGGCCTCCTTGATTACAGAGGCGTACGTGACGCCTCTGTCCTTCGCCTCCGGCTGCAGCGTTATCGAAACCGCCGCCGAAGACGGCGCACGCAACTTCTTTTTCGGCTTCGCTTCTTTCGAAGCAGCCGCAGCCGCAGCCTTGCCTGGCTTCCCGGCCTTCCGTCCGATGACGGTAGACCAGGTCTCCCGCGCGGCAGGAGTCGCGGGCGCCGGTTTCGCAGCAGGTTTCGGCGCTGCCGCCGGAGTCTCGACCGCGTTCGCGGTCTTACCCTTCTTTTTCTTTCTCTCCCGTCCGTTTGGCTTCCCCCTCTTCGGAGCCGGATTCGCTGGCGGGGTCAACGTCGTGACCGCCGCCTGGTCGGCTGGCTCGGAAGCCGGGGCCTCTCTGTCCTTCCTCGCGTCCAGAGCGACACGCTGCGCTTTGGCCGGTAAGAGCCGGTCGCTCAACGCCTCGATCTTGGCGTCGATCGAGGCGTTGAGCATGTCGCTCAGTTTGGACGCGAGAGAGCGCTCGCGTTCATCCCAGTCAACGGGATGCTGAGGTTTATGCGCCGCAGTCTGCGACAGCATAAACCTCTCCATCTTTTCTTCCAGGGCATTGAACTTCGACCTCCACTCCTCCTTCTCCTTTCGAAGTTCGGCAACCAACGCCCTGAGGTGGACGACCTCGTCAGTCGCGTTGCGATTGGCGAGTTCCTCCACCACCTCCTTCATACCTTTGCGCACTTGTTTAAGGGCCTTGATATAAGTGCCCTTGAGGTTTCTCGAGCTTCCGGTCACCTTTTGCAGAAGCTCAAGGTAACCTTCCGCTCGAAAAAGCGCGTCTCCTTGCCTTTGGGCGTCGTCGCTGAGCGACATGTCCGACTGACGCGAGCTTGTCCTGGATTGGACCGCCCGCGCCATATCGGCCACCTCGCTCTCCGCCTGGATTTTACGTTCCCGCTCCTTTTCGTCGTTAAGGCGACGTTTGGCTTCGGCCAGTCTGACGTATTGGCCGGTTGTAGCCGGTCGACCTCGGCCTCTGCCAGGCGTCGCCCTTTTCCTCTCATTTTCCTCCTCCGAGGAGCCCGGAGAGAGGATCCTCTTTCTAAAGGGCTTTCGGCGGCGGGAAGATCCCAACGACATGTTGTCGTCGGAATCTGATCCCGCCCCCCAAAACCTCCCGTCGACCGCCGAGAGAGAGCCGACGCTGTCCACACGCGTGAGGACAACTCGCGGCTGTCTCGCCCCGCCAGTAACTCCGCCCTTCTCGGGCCCAACGTCTTCACCGCCCTTCTCGGGCACTACGTCCACTCCGCCCTTCTCGGGCACTACCTCAACTCCGCCCTTCTCGGGCCTCTCGTCGGAACCGGAAAGCTCCGAAACACAAACACGTGATTTGCCCATCCCAGATTCGACAGGGCTGCGCGCCGAAGCGCGAAGGGATTCTCCATTGCCTGAGGCGCCGGTACCCTCCTGGGTTAATAATGTTTTAATGCACGTATCCATGTTTAAGGGGGTGACACAGTTAGACCGAACCTCCCGTCGGCCACGCATCCCTTCGCGCTGTGTCGCCGCTTAGGATTCGGGGTAATTTTTATAGAGGTCTTCTTCCTCTAGATCCGGCCGGTTAAGGCAAGACCCCTCGGTCCCGCACGAAGCCGCGAGACATGACCACGACACCTCGCACGGGGTTACGAGCTTATGAGGCGTAGAGCGGACGGGAAACCCGCCCACTCTACCCGACGGCGGGGTCACCGCCGCCGAGGTCGCCCGTCCACTGGGAGCAGGGGGGAAAATCCCCACCCCGCTTCTCCGCGCCTTCGCAGCGCCACACTCACCAAATCACCAAGGGGGGCGAGCGATGATGATAAAATAAATAAATAAAAATAATAAATAAATAAATAAATAAATAACGCTCACCCCGCCCTCTAGTGCCGGGGGGACCGCCAAGGTCCACACCCCACTCCGCGCCCTCTCTTCCGGCGCCGCGTGAAAGGCTAGGCCATTCCACGCAAACTCCGCGCTCCCTCGTGGCGCAATGTGCGATCACAGGACCACTCCAGTACAAGACCAGAGCGGGACCCGGACGCCTCGCCTGGTGTTGGTCCGCGGGGGTCCGTAGACCCCTACCGCCTGCAGTCATTCGACTGCGGCAGCACTCCCCTATCCGCCAAACGGGGGACGCGCCCAGGTAGAAGTCCAGGAACTCCTCCCCTTGGAGCCTAGGTCCCAGACCTAAGTCTGGGGCCTAGGCTCCAAAGGCCCGGGAACCTAACCTAACCTAACCTAACCTAACCTAACCTAACCTAACCTAACCTAACCTAACCTAACCTAACCTAACCTAACCTAACCTAACCTAACCTAACCTAACCTAACCTAACCTAACCTAACCTAACCTAACCTAACCTAACCTAACCTAACCTAACCTAACCTAACCTAACCTAACCTAACCTAACCTAACCTAACCTAACCTAACCAGTAGCGCCCCGCCCGCCGCCGCGAACGGTCGATTTTGCACGTGCTCCGCGTATTTTTAATCTTTAAAAATCGATTTAAGTGGGTTTTTCGCATCGTAGAACGAAGTGCTACGTATCAAAAGTTGCGTCTCGACGCGCCCCACCCGGTGGTGTAATTTGTTTCACCGAAAAATTCCGATAACTAGTGTAAAAAGTGGAAAAACAGTGTAAATTTATAAACACGTGCAAAAACCGCATAAAGATAACTTTGTGGAGATAATAACATTGTGATTTTTGGATTGTTCTTGACTATCTATATATCAAAAGTTGTGTGGAGCTTAGTTCTAAATAGATAATTAAAGAGTTTAGTGTAAAACAATAGATTAAAAAAGTTATAAGTGAAAAACTACAAATTAGCCGCAACGAAAAAGTTGTAACGTGAACGCTGCGGAAACAAAAGCGACAACATATAAATTTTAATATACCACCTGAAAGGCCTTATTAAGACCTTTCATCTGACACCTGCTGTGGATTTTTCTCGCGCATGAGCGCGGAGTTATTGGCAAAAAACCAGGTGTCACGTTTCCACGTGCTCCCACTTCCCGAGGCGCTAGGGGGAAGTGTCATACATCGAACGACGCGGCGCTGCGAGGCGGTTGCAACGGCGTTTACTGCTTTTCAAAAAGTTAAGTACATCCGAAGATATCCAATTTTGAATATTTCGTCACTTTTCAGTTAAGTTTTATTCTAAAAGTAAAGCGACGACCCCCCCAAAATTTTATTAAATTTTATTTGTCTCAATTAGGCCAACGTACGTACCAAATTTCAAAATTTTCTGATAAGTAGTTTTTAAGATATAAATTTTTTAAGTTAAGGGTGAGCACGAGGGGGTGCTCCCCGCGGTTGGATCTCTTCGGAAGTTATTTCATAAGTTAGATATAAGTGTACATAGTAGCAGTAATTTTTTACAGAATTTTTATACCATTTTTTATAATTTTAATATCAATTTTAGTGCTAAAATAGTAGTTTTTTCACCCCCAAAAATCGGGGGTTAGTTTTAAAATTTTAATTTTAGCATAGTTGGATAGCTCATAAAAAGACCTTTCACCTGACCCCAAACACGGGGTGTTTCGGGTAACGGGGGCCGAATTGGGCAACTTCGAATTTTTTGGCGGCCATATTGTTCGCCATTTTGAAAAATTTAAAACGCTCATAACTCCGTTGTTTTTGATAGTATTAACTCGGGGTTTTCGACGTAGTCATTGTCAAATTGAGACCTGTGTCCGGAGACACTCAGCGGCTCTACGTAGAGTCAACCTCCCGATCCTATTTCTTGGACCGGGAGAGGACTGAGCAGTTCGAGACCAATACGGAGAGCCGTCGCACGGGTTTCTGCGATCAGCGGTTCCCGAAATATCGAATTTCTATTTTTTAAAGAAGTAGTTCGGGCTTTCGGTGCCGATTAAGAAGGAAAATAGAAGATAAGATATCTCGGGAACCGCTGGTCGTAGAGCGACGCGGTTTTCTCCATTGACCGTCCCCTTTCAAGGGCTTCCTTTCCATCCCGGTCGCGAGACTCTACGTAGAGTCGCTTACAAAAGGTAGAGTTTTCTCCACTTTTTATAGCTTTAAGTTTTAGAATTGGTATAGGGTAAGCACCTGGGCATACCTCCTCCCCCTTTTTAAACATCTCTACTCCTAAAAACACCCGAAATGGCGGATAAACCACCCACCAACCCTCCTCGTAAACCTGCGGCGGGAAATTCGGCTGAGCCGGGCCCTTCTGGCGCACAGGCGCCAAGATGCCCGGGGAAAACGACGCTCGACCCCCAACGAAAAACCGGAGCGGCGGAGGCGCCGCGCAGCCAGAAGACTAGCGCTAGGAGCCCTTCGAACGCCTCGGCTAAATCCAAGGGGTCTCTCAGGGAAAAAGTCCTGAGGAAGGCCTCCAGACAGGTCACTCTCTCGGAGAGTGAGCTCCTTAGGTCCCCGGACGTGAACATTCTTGATCACGACCCCCTCTTGGAGACATTCGATCTGCCCGGCACCATAGGGAGCACGGTCACTGACACCGAAGACCGTTTGTCGGAGGCCTCGGACACCTCGCACTGCAGCCGGGACAGCTTGCTGCCCTCCCACATACGGGGCCACGGGGCCCACATGGACGAAGCAACACGTTACGCGACTGAGCTGCTCCAGAGGGGCAAAACCGCGCTGGAGGAGGCAGGGAATATGCGGAGGGAAAACAAGGCCACCGCCACGGAGTGCCTCCAGTCACTCTACGAGACTGTGCTGGCCCTGTCTGATTCCAGGTCGCGCCACAAGTGCAGCCTGGAAAAGGAAAGGAGCAGACATGCCCATGAACTGATACGGGCTGAAAGGGCGCATGCCGCTGAAATGGCAGCGATGCGGAAAACGCTGGCCGAGCAACTGGCCAAAGCCACGGAGGACCTCGAGCGGAACCAGATGACTATAGATCAGGTCCAAAAGTGGCTCAATTACGAGACTGCCGGTCCTTTCCAGGACATTCACGAGGCCGCCAAAGTCATCCGGCGGCTCGAGAGGGTCTTGGAGGAGGGACGACAGGGCGAGCCGGACCCAAGGGCTGATTCGGCGGGAGAGGAGAAGATCAGGAACATCAAGGTCGAAATCCAAAAACTTCACACCACAATGAATTCGGTGTCGAATCAGATTGACTGTCTTAGGCGCACAATAGAGATAACTTCCCCTAAGAATAGACCGCATCCCGCCAGAGCTGACGACCAACTGACGCGTCTAGAGGAGACCCTGGACACAAGAATTGACACCATCTTGAGAGAATTAGACACCTTAAAGAAGGCGGTCCAGGAAGGCGGAAGACCATCAGCCGCGCAGACTTCCGCCCACGGCGCATCTTTGGACCTGGAGCCTATCAAGGCGGAAATAAGGGCCGGTATAAGCAAGATAGACTCCAGTGTCAATCAGATACTGGAACCATGCCTGATGGCCGGGGCTGGTGTGGAGGAGGCCAGAAAGGAAATCCGTAAATCTGTGGATGTGGTGGCGGAAATTGCTGCACCAATACGTATGGCAGTCGAGAATTTAGCTCACGACCTAACATCGTCAAACCGGCTGACCCAGCAAAGAGAACTCCCAGGCACAGGGGACGCCCACGCCGCTGGACATACCTATGCGGGCAAACCATCCTTGGACTCTCCTGGTCGACGTGGCGCAAAACAACAACTAGTCGAGATACCCACGTACGCGAGGGTGGCGGCCACACCCCGCTACTCTTTGGTGGTCGAGTCCAAGGATCCCAGGCACACTAGCGCAGAAGTCGTCAAGGAAATTAAGTCTACAGTAAATGTTATAGATCTTGGTATAGGGATAAGTCAGATGCGGGGAACAAGGAACAAGAAGGTGGTCATTGGATGCGATAGTGAACCTGACCGGAAAACTTTAGGGACCGCACTTAGAAAACACACGGATTCGCTGACAGTCACCCAGCCGAAACCTAAAAACCCCCAACTGAGGCTGCACGGGGTAATAAACGACTTATCTAATGATCAAATAGAGAAGGCTGTGATAAAACAAAATTCAAAAGCCCTCAATAACATCCCAGAGGAAGCTAAAAAAGTCAGGGTCCTTAGAAGAACAAAGACTAGAAAGCCAGAAACCTGTGGGGTAATTCTAGAAGTGGATCCGCAGGTATGGAAGATACTCGTAGATCAAAGAGTAAAAATCGGGTTCCAAAGTGTTATAGCAACAGACCAGTCCCCAGTAGTCCAATGTTTTAGGTGTTTGAAGTTCGGGCACCTGGCTCGCGACTGCGGCGCAGAATCCACCTGCGGCTACTGCGGTGAAAAGCATGACACCCGACAGTGCAAGAGGGATAACATCGAACCCACATGTGGCAACTGCGTAGCGGCGCGAGGAACCCCCACAAACCACCCCGCATACAGTTCCGACTGTCCGGAATGGCGCAAGTGGGACCGGATCGCCAGATCCTCAATAAATTACGACTGCTAAAGCACCGGGCCCACTTGCCATCACAATTGTTCAAGTCAACCTAGGAAGAGGATACGCAGCCACCAAGGAGGCCATCGCGGAGGCCGAGACCCGCAACACCTCGGTCCTTCTGCTGCAGGAACCATATGTCGGCGCGAAAGGATTCGTTACCTCAAATCACCGGGTTATTCAGTGGACAGGGGCCGACTCGACAAATCCTGTCAAGTCAGCTGCCGTGATATTGGACAAAAACATAGTCATTACAGAAGACCAATCTCATCAGAGCGGCAACGTCGTGGGGTTCAAGTTGTCCCTAAACAACTTCAGCACGTGCATAATAAACATCTACCTCGAGGGCGATAAAGACATCGGACCGCACCTCGACCGCATCGCTGCTATCTCTAACGACATCAAAGAGGATAAACTTATACTGGCGGGAGACACAAACGCCAAGAGCATGTGGTGGGGATGCAAAGAGGACGACGAAAGGGGAGCGGACTTTGTGCAGCTACTAGCACAGTTAGACCTACATGTGCTAAATACTGGAAATACCCCAACTTTTTACACGCACCGGGGTACAAGACTCTACACCAGCATAGTGGATGTCACGGCCTGCTCCCCCGACCTCCTGCCGAGAATCACCGACTGGCGTGTCGACGAGGACTCCGCGGTGCTTACTGACCACCGTAAAGTAGTGTACAGCATAAACCTAGACGCCGACCATACTTACATACCGGACCCTTCCACCAAAATATATAACACCAAAAAAGCAAACTGGCCTACTTTCCGCGTGGCCCTCGTCGACGCCCTAAATCGGCGCAATATAAACATTCATACCGTTCAAGCCACATCATCGGCCGAACAAATCGAAGACCTGGTCTGTGAATATCAGGAGGCGATCGCTGCGGCCTGCAATGAAGCAATACCTCCTATTAACAGGGATAAGAAACCAAACAGGAACCAGTGGTGGAACCCGGAACTTGAGGCGATGAAAGTAAATATAAAACGCATAAAAAGGAAAATTAAACACGCTAACCCCGACAGACGGATGGCACTTATAGAAGAATTAAGAACAAAGAAGACAACATACAAAGAAAGCATAGAAACAGCAATCACCCAAAGTTGGAAATCGTTCTGTACCAAACAGGAGCGCGAGTCCATGTGGGATGGAATTTTCAGGGTCATAAGACGCTCATCAAAAAGGGAAGGCGATAAACTACTCAGGTCTCCCACCGATCCCACCAAAACCCTGAACCCTGAATCCTCGGCCCTCCTGTTGGCGGAGACCTTCTTTCCGGGCGACGATATCGGCACCGACAACACTCAGCAGGCCCAGCTTAGAGAGCGCATTGGGGAGGAGATTTCAATCGATTGTACTCCAATGCCCTTTACCACCACAGAGCTCGAAGCAGTTTGGGCAAACATGAATCCTAAAAAGGCACCAGGAGTGGACGGATTCACGTCGGACATTTGCGAGCAGGCCTTTAGAACTGAGCCTGAAGTCCTTTTAGCAATATACAACAGGTGCCTCCAGGCGAGCGTCTTCCCGCGAATTTGGAAAAGAGCCAGAATCAAGATTATCCCAAAACCGGGGAAAGCAGATTATCAGACCCCTAAATCCTACAGACCCATTGGGCTGCTCCCGGTTTTGGGAAAGAGTCTGGAAAAGATGATGGCTAGCAGAATGCTCTGGGAGTTGGGGCGAAATGAACATATAAGCCCAAGACAGTACGGATTCCTGCCGCAGAGGAGCACCGAGGACGCCCTTTACGACGCTGCTGAACTTATCAGAAGGGGAATACAGGAGAAACTCATCGTCGCAGTGGTCTCCCTGGATATCGAGGGTGCATTTGACAACGCCTGGTGGCCTGCTATTTTACAAGAATTAAAAAGTGCAAATATCAACAAATCATTATACAACTTGACAAAACACTACCTGTCAGAAAGAACGGTCGAGGTTAAATACGCGGGGGCCACTGTGACGAAGGAAACAAACAAAGGGTGCATCCAGGGATCAACCGCGGGACCACTGCTGTGGAACCTTTTACTGAACCCCCTGCTCAAAGCGATGGACAAGTCCAGTGTGCACATCCAGGCCTTCGCAGACGATTTGTTGTTGGTCGCGAAGGGACGCACGGGGGCCGAACTTGAAAACGAACTAAACCCAGCACTGGATTTCGTTACTAAATGGGGCGAGCAAAACAAATTAAAATTCTCAGCAGCCAAGACACAAGCTATCATATTGACCAGGAAACTGAAGTACGAGGAACCAAAAATCAAAATAAACAACACCGAGATCATCTTTACACCGGATATCAAAATATTGGGACTTACAATAGATAAAAACCTGAATTTTCTAAAACACATCGAACAAGTAACTGCAAAGGCCATTAACATCTATAAAGCTGTGAGTAGAACAGCAAGAGCCCAATGGGGCCTAAACCCGGACATCATTAAAACAATATACATAGCGGTGATTGAACCCATACTGCTATACGGGTCTAATGTCTGGGGCATGAGCGCCCACCGCAAGCAAGTTAGAACCAGACTCGACAAAATCGCCAGACTTTTTGCCAACTTAATTAGCAAGTCACATCGCACTTCCTCCCTAATGTCTGGATGTATTTTGTCGGGTATTCTCCCCCTAGACCTTAGAGCCGTGGAGCAAAGGGAGCTCTATCTAGTGAAAAGGGGTAAGCCTCTGCCAACTCTCCCCGGTAGAGAGCTCGAAATGAGGGCGAGCCCATTCTTACTTCCACACCCCGCTCTCCGGGAGAAGATCAAGTTCGAAGATATCAATGGACGGGCCGAATTAGCGAAGATAGATATACACAAAACGCAAATCTACACCGACGGGAGTAAGCTTGAGGGCAAAGTGGGTGGCGCGGTGACATACTGGCAGGACGGCAGGGAAACGGGACATGCAAAGTTCTCGCTGCCGGACTACTGCAGTGTGTTCCAGGCGGAAATGGTGGCCATTTACCGAGCCCTCAAGCTCATGATAGCAAAGAAGTCCCTCGCAACAGCAGCAGTGCTTAGTGATTCGAAGTCGGCACTGATGTGCCTGGCCGACCCGAACGGTCTGAACCCCATAGCCCAAAAAATTCGAGAAAAAATCACAGATCTCACAGCCACTGGGGGAAACATAAGCTTGTATTGGGTTAAGGCTCACGATACGATCCCTGGCAATGAGAGAGCGGACGAATTAGCCAAGGAAGCTGCAACAAAACTTAAAGGTAGACATGCATACGATCTGTTCCCGCTCTCTCACGCCAAAAGAATTCTGAGGGATGCGACAATCTTAGAATGGCAGGCAAGATACGAGGAAGCTGCCGCGGGCGGAACAACAAGGATGTTCTTCCCCGATGTAAGAAAGGCCCACAGAATAATTAAAAAGATCAAAATGGACAACTGCTTAGCCCAACTACTAACCGGACATGGAGGTTTTAGGTCGTACCTTCACAAAAGAAAAATCTGCAGCACCCCCTATTGCGAATGCGACGATCAAACTGAAGAAACGGTGGAACACATCCTCCTTGACTGCCCGAGGTTCAATATATTAAGACACGACATAGAAAACGAAACGGATACCAACATAAATAAGTACAACCTGCCCATACTCATCGAGGATGACCGCCACAGGAACAAGTTCTTAAATTACGCAAGGAAAGTTATCCAAAAAGCTGGTGTGGCAAACGGGGCGAACTACAATTAGTGGTACTAGAGGGAGTGCTACTGGCTGGGACCCGCGTGAGTCCCGAGTCCACAGTCGCACTGGCTTCTGCCTGTCGACCAAGGGCCCACCCGGGAACCACCACCTCTATCCCTCCCAAACCCTGACCCTTCCCTTCCCAATTATTACAGTATTACTAGGAAATTATTATAGGAAAACTTAATATCATTATTATTGAATTAGATGTATCTAACTTATACTAGATGTAGTCGAACTTTAGTTAGGAAATTATTGTATTATAATGAAATTACGAAATTATAAAAGTATTAAATTATGAAATTATGAAATTATTAAATTATGAAATTATGAACTTATGAAATTATGAAATTATGAAATTATGAAATTGTGAAATTATTAAATTATTAAATTATTAAATTATGAAATTATGAAATTATGAAATTGTAAATTATGAAATTATGAAATTATCAAATTATTAAATTATGTAATTAGTAAGTAAGTTGTGAAAATATGAATTATTATATTAAATTATAATTATATCATTATTAAATTGAAATGTATTAAATTCGAATTATATGTAATCTAACTTAAATTTGAAAATTATTATATTATTATTAGGAAATTACTATGCTAAGTTATCATAGTATTATTATTGAATTTAAATTTATCTGACTTAAATTAGATGTTGTCTAACTTAAGTTAGAAAACTATTATATTACTATTGGGAAATTATTATATTAAATTGTCATATAATTACTATTGAATTGAAATATATTAAACTAGAATTATATGTAGTCTAACTTAAGTTAGAAAATAATTATACTATTATTAGAAAATTATTATATTATTGTCATATTACTACTGCTGAATTAAAAACTTACCGGCACAAGCGTTGCGAAAGAAAATGGCAACGATAAAAAAAAAAAAAAAAAAAAAAAAAAAAAAAAAAAAAAAAAAAAAAAAAAAAAAAAAAAAAAAAAAAAAAACCTAACCTAACCTAACCTAACCTAACCTAACCTAACCTAACCTAACCTAACCTAACCTAACCTAACCTAACCTAACCTAACCTAACCTAACCTAACCTAACCTAACCTAACCTAACCTAACCAGTCTGCAGCGAACGCTCGCCCCGTACGCAGCAAATCCACGTCGCTCCGTCGCGAAAAATCCTCAAAATCGGCAAATTGCGACTTAAAATTCCGTACTATATCTTAAAAGTTGCGCGCTGCCGCCAGCTACCCGCTGGTGGTTTTAAAATCTTTTTAAGTGAAAAATTCGATTTTTTAGAGCAAATTTTGTGTTTTTTCCCATATAAAACAGTTTAAAAATCCATAGTGTTTGTTTAAAAAATTCATAACTTTTTATTGTATTAACTTCTGTGAATAATTTTTGTGTCAGTGCATTGTCCAAGTTCTCCCCTTCAAAACAATATATAACACTATATAATTACTGTTTAAATTATATACTTTATATTCAGTACAAACTTAAGTGCGCGATAAAACGCCCTTTTCACTACATTATAGTGCGAACGCTGCGGAAACAAGATCGACAACCCACTAACTTTTTAGTGTCAAAAGGTGCGTCTAAGTGTTCTTTACCTGTGTACAAACTTTTAAAATTTTCCTACTACGTTTTCTATTTTTCTTGGACATTTTTCCTTAAGTTGGTAGAAGTAGCCGTTGGCGCTAACTCCAAAAGTACATGTGCCACGGTCACATACTACCACTTAAAACACTCCTTGTGACCCTTACTACCCCAATTCAATCAGAAACCAGACTTTTCTTAATCAGTTTTGAAGATATCGTGATTACCAACATAAGTGTGTGTTTTAAAATTAGCATATCAACTTTTAAAGTCTTATAGCAAAAAAAAAAAAAAAAAAAAAAAAAAAAAAAAAAAAAAAAAAAAAAAAAAAAAAAATCATCAGCGAAGACAGTGCGTTTTTTTAACATTCAGTACTCTTATATGTTACAATAGACAGTGTAAATCAAAAATCAGAATTTTCCGACTTGTCATTCTTCAGCTATATACTTCCATTAAGACTATCTGACCGCACCAATAAGTTTGTAACTGGTTTCTTAAAAGATCTATTTATAGAACTGCTTATTACTCCTTTATTCCTCGTCCAATCTCAATTTCCTTTTATATCCATCCCTTTTTTACGTCCCTTATCACTTTTCTACACTTTTTATCCCGAATTTCCCAAAGGAAAAAAAAAAAAAAAAAAAAAAAAAAAAAAAAAAAAAAAAAAAAAAGTCGATTTTCAAACTACGTAATATTTTAATTATATTAAATTAAATCTTAAAAAAAAAAAAAAAAAAAAAAAAAAAAAAAAAAAAAAAAAAAAAAAAAAAAAAAAAAAAAAAAAAAAAAAACATTTAAATTCTATAACTCCGGATCTACTCAACCGATTTTCAAGCGGTTTTCGTATAAATCCCTTATTTTCTTTCTTCTACCCGACCCCACCCAGAACTCACCCCTTTTCCACCCCTAGCGACTTTTCACCCCCCACCCCCAAAATTTTTCCTTCAAAAATTTTGAAATAATTACTCCTGTACCGCCTCGTTTTACCCTTTAAAACGAGGTACCCCCCACCCCCCTCACTTTTTTAGTTTTCAAAAAACTGTCCATTTGCAGAAATTGGCTTTTTTTCCGCCACTTCCGCTCCTTATTTCTCCAAAACTTGCCCCCACACCCCCTCTTTTTTATAACCTCAATAGGTGCTCTACCTAATAGAGCACATACTCCCAAAAGTTCCATCCTATTCCGTCCATAAACTTTTCCGTTATCTTGCTTCTCGTCTCAAAAGGGTCTTCGACGCCATTACCGACTAAGTTGGTAGGCCACGTGGCGCCTAAACGGTGCGTCGGAGACCATTTTTGAGCGAATTTTCCTTCAGCCATACCTGAAGCGATCTTTTGGGCAACCAACCCATAGCCCTCACCAGCGTCCCCAAATTCCAGAATTTTCGCACTTCGAGGGGAATATCTTTTTCCCTCGAAGTGCTGTCCTCGAAGTCTTCGGGCATATCCATAATAGAGTAGGAGGGGCTTCTCCCCCCCTACCTTTCCCCCCCCTCCCCTTCGCCGTTTAGGAGATAACTGCACTCAAATCCTCATAACTACATTAAATCACCCTCTTTTTCTCTGATTTCCAACGCTACCCCCCCCAACCCCCCCAACCCCCCCATTGTAACCCCCCCTCCTTTTACCGTTCTGCTCCAAATCACGCACCATGCAACGCACCCCTCCCCCTAGTAGGTCGACCTCGGCCTCCCGCCCTACCAGGAAGAAAGCCTCAGCCGCTCCTTCCGAACCACCGCTCCCGGCATCTTCTGATGATGTCAAAGACGCTGACACCTTCTGCGAAATTATCGACAAGTTGGTGGTCACCATCATTAATGCCGTTCATGAGAACAATAGCGTCACAAAAGGCAACAAAGCCACGATACACAACTCTGCGGAGGAGGTCAGGAAGACGGCACGACGCTTCATTTCTCTCCTCCCTACCCTCGCGCCTGCCGCGCCCGCCGACACAGCTTCACTCGAAGACGTCAAAAAGGATCTCATTAAGGAAATCCGCCAGGAGATCCGCCAGGAGGTCCGGCTTGAATTAACCAAGCTTAGAAACGACCTTAAAGCCAAGGTCGCTCCACCACCAGAAGACATTCCCAATACTTACGCCAACATAACGAAAAGGCCTGGGCAGACTCGCGCTGCCCCTGCCCCACCAATCACCAAGGCTCCGACACAAATTGTCGTGGCTCAACCGCCCGTCACGAGACCTGCCATCATCGTCTGCACCAAGGCGCCTAGCAACACCAAGCAAGAGGTGGTCGACGCCTTCCGACAATCCATCTCCTTTAAGAAATCTGCGTATGGCCCTGCTAGAGTCACTCCTGTGGCCAAGAACAAGATCAGAGTCGAGTTCGATAAACCCGAGGACAGGGACGATGCCCTCAAGAGACTGAATAAAGACAGCGACTCAAAAGTTAAAGCTGAGGTAGCGAACAGGCTTAGACCCATGGCCATCCTTAAAGGGATTGCCAAGGAGACCACGAGGGAGGAGCTGATCGAGGTTATCCTCGGTCAAAATCACGAGCTCGGTGAGTTTGACCATAATGACATAACACTCAAATTCATTAGAGACAATAGAAACACCTCACTATATAATGCAGTAATCATTACCAGCCCTAGGGCATTCCGTACTCTCATGGGGATGGAGAGGGTTCGAGTGGACTATCAGCGAGTTCACATCGAAGAGTTCTCTCCTTTCCTGCAGTGTCTGTCGTGTTTGCAATTTGGCCATACTAAAGCGCACTGCAAAACACCCACCCGCCGCTGCGCACATTGCGCACATGACGACCATACACACACTGACTGCCTAAATAAAGACACCACACCTAAGTGTTACAATTGCACCACGCACAATTCCAGATTCGACAACAAACACTCTACAGATCACAAAGCGACTTCCAATACGTGTCCTATTCTGAGGGCGATGCGCAACAAAACTAACAACAATATCGATTATGGATTCACGGCCTAACCTTCATATACTGCAATGCAACACGGACAAATCCAAACATTCCTTTCATGAATTCCTCCATTACTTCACCAATAGCAAACACACCATCGCCCTCGTGACCGAACCATACATAGGGGCAGGAGACAAGGTCAAAAACATTAATGGTCTCAGCTTATTCCAATTTCCCTCCCCTGATAGAAAAGTCAAAAGCTGCATTATTACAAAACCCAGTATCGGTCCCATTCTAGGTATCTCCGAACACTCGTCTCCGAACCTATGTATCGTTCGAGCACAACTAGGACACTCGCATATACATATCATATCCATATACATCGAACCCAATAGAGACATACATGACACGCTCACACTCACAGATCACTTCCTTCAACACAACACACAAATCAATTGCGTCCTTGGAGGCGACTTCAACGGGTGGCACCCTTTATGGGGGAGCGCTCGCGCCAATGCACGTGGGGCTGACATCGTCTCCATGGCACATGCGAACGATCTCTACGTCTGCAACTCTGGCTCAACACCCACTTTTGAGACGGTCACTCACGGGTGCCATCGTTCGTCCTTCATCGACATCACACTGGCCTCTGCTTCGATATACAGAAACATTACACACTGGAAGGTGAACATGGACGTATGTCCCTCATCTGAACACAATGCAATAGACTTTACAATCACCCATAACCAATCACACTCATCCACTCACACTGCACAATACGCTAACACATCCACCTTCCTATACAAAAATCACAAAGCTCACTGGCCCACATTCAATAGCGCACTACTCACACACGCCATCACAAACGACATACTCGACACCCAGATCGATTCGCTTAACAGCGACGATCTGGAACTCTTCATTGACAAACTCACTGACACTATACACTCCGCCTGCAAGGAGTCTATGCCCATTAGGACACCGAACTCCAAAGCCAAACCTCCCTGGTGGTCGGAGGCCTTGGAGGCTCGCAAACGCGAAGTCATTAACCTCCATCGAGCACTGCATGCGGCCAAGAGAGACGGAAGGCCTACCGACTCTCTCGCCAGTCAGTTGCGAGATCTCAAGGAAACGTACGCGAACGAGCTTAGGAACGAATCCACCACCAGCTTCAGGGAATTTTGCAAATTGCAGAACAAAGAAAACGTCTGGTCTCTTACCAACAGGCTACTAAAGGAATCGAACCCACGTAGCCCTCCTACTACACTACGACTGAACGACAACACTTATACTACTGACATAGAAGACACTGCCAAGGCGCTGCTCGACACGTTTTACCCTGACGACGGACCAGATACTGATCCCAGACACATTGATTTAAGAGAGACTTCACAGAATGACTGTAATACTGAACCCGATAAGCCCTTCACAGCACAAGAAGTGCTTGAAGTGCTCAACGACATGAGCCCTAAAAAGGCTCCCGGACTAGACCATTTGACCTCCGACATCTGCCTACGTTTCGCTCAATTATTCCCCAACCTCGTGACCGACATCTTCAACCGCTGCCTCTCATTACAACACTTCCCAAAACAGTGGAAGAGGGCATACGTGAAGATCATTCCGAAACCCAACAAGACTGACCACACCGACCTAAACTCATACAGACCCATAGGACTTTTACCTGTCTTCGGAAAGGCTCTCGAGAAACTTTTCGTTCGTCGCGTCACGTTTGCCGCGATGAAAACGGACAAGCTGAACGAGAACCAATTCGGATTCAGGCCACTGACCAGCACTACGGCCGCCCTCAAGGCGGCCATCGACAGAATCAGACAAAACAAGACAGACGGACTCATGACTCTGGCGGTGTCCTTAGACATTAAGGCCGCCTTCGACAATGCCTGGTGGCCCGCCCTCTTCCACAGACTGAGACTCATCGACTGCCCCTCTAATATATACGGACTTATTCACAACTACACAACGGACAGGACAGTCACTCTAGACCACGCCGGCTGTAGAGTGTCCAAGACTATGACCAAAGGCTGTATACAGGGATCCGCCTGCGGCCCTATCCTGTGGAACATCATCCTCGATGAGCTCCTGGAACTCGACTTACCTTCTGGGTGTCGACTACAGGCCTTCGCGGATGATGTTCTACTCGTCGCGGCCGCCGGGGATTTGGCTACACTGCAGAACAACACTAATCACGCACTACACACGATCGTGAGCTGGGGAAAGGGGGTCAAGCTCACGTTCAGCCCAACAAAAACACAAGCCATCGCCTTCAGCGACAAGGCAAGACACGCACATATACACATCGACTCTCACGCACTACACTTCCAGGATGATATCAAATTACTTGGCATCATCCTGGACTCAAAGCTACTATTCAATAAACACGTCACACACGTCATCAACAAGGCCACCCGCATCTTTAACAAACTGATTATGTACTGCAGACCCACCTGGGGTGCCCACCCGGAGAACATCCGTACCATATACCTCCAAGTTATCCAACCTATTATCACATACGCCGCCGGCATATGGGGCCATGTCGCCAAGAAGAAATATATAAGACAAAAACTCCTCAGTCTACAGAGAGGATTTGCCATCCGGGCCATTAAGGCCTTCCGCACCGTGTCCACAGTTGCCGCCATAACTCTGGCGCGCTTCACTCCACTGGACCTCAAAGTCATCGAGGTCCGGCGAATCGAAATGGCTCGACTTACGGGCAAAAGCGACTTTCTTCCTGGCGACATCCCCCTAGAACGACATATCCCTCCCCATCGACTCCTACACCCAGCCGACAGAATCACCATTCAACCCAAATTTTTCAACTCGCAACCCGAACTATCTGAACATCTCTCTTCCCTCCCACATCCCATCGTTACCATCTACACTGACGGCAGCAAATTGGAAGACGACACAGTCGGAGCAGCCTTTGTCTGCTTCGAAAGTGAAAATAATATGCCGACCATCCGCAAATTCAAGCTTCACAACTGCTGCTCAGTCTTCCAAGCTGAATTATTCGCTATCCTCCAAGCCGCCGGGTGGGCCTCCCGGAAAAACTACACTCACACCCTCATTCTGTCAGACTCCAGATCCGCCATCCAAGCCACTCAGAACCGCAGTAACACACACCCACTAGTCTCTAAAATACACAACACCATACACACACACACCGGCTATATCGATTTTGCCTGGGTCAAAAGCCATGCAGATATAGCCGGGAACCAAATTGCGGACACGATGGCGAAGCTAGCGACCAGGGCTCACAAAGCCCCGGACTACCACTATTACCCTATCAGCCACATAAAGCGACTTGCGAAGGAGGACAGCTACTCCGCATGGAACCGGTGGTATAACAACGAAATAACCGGCAGATACACACACACACACCTCCCCACAATCGACGACGTCCACACTCTCTTCAGACACACCGACATTACGTTCACACTTACACAGACACTCACAGGACACGCCTACAACCTCACATACTTGCACAGATTCAAACTCACCGAGTTCGAGGTCTGCCCCTGCGATGGTGTCTCTCGGCAAACCCTCGAACATCTTTTACAGTTTTGCCCCAGATTCGCCAGAAACAGACACGAACATGAGGCGGTCTGCCGTTACCTCGGATTCTCTCCGTACAAGATAACTGATCTCATTAAAAACGAACACTGCATCCAGTCCTTTGCCAGGTTGGCGAACTCGATTCTGAGCGTCCTCAAGGACTTTAATAACCCTTGTACTACTTGACATTCCTTTCTTTTTTTTTACATTACATGTGCACTTTTTCTTTTATTCTTATTGTACATAGCACCATTTTTAACTGTAACTCTCTAAATTAATTAATGTAACTCTCTAATTTTGTGACTGTGAGACATCCCGCTCTCGCTGCAGACTGATTATATAAAAAATATTTAATAAAAAAAAAAAAAAAAAAAAAAAAAAAAAAAAAAAAAAAAAAAAAAAAAAAAAAAAAAAAAAAAAAAATGTATATATATATATAATAAAACAAATAAAAAATGATTATACATATTGATATATATTACAAAAAAAAAAAAAAAAAAAAAAAAAAAAAAAAAAAAAAAAAAAAAAAAAAAAAAAAAAATACCTTACATCGTTGTCTCATATATAAATGTAACATTATTGTACAAAATGCTGATTGTTGTAAACTATTATTATTTTACCCATGATATTAACTATT